>NC_066343.1:12544540-12583849 GCF_022539315.1 Serinus canaria
GTGTGCGGCAGCGGGTCCCGCCCATCGCCACCGCCCCTCTGGACGTCGCCCGAGCTGAGCAGCTCTTGCTCCAAGAGGGAGCGGTCGATGAGCAGCCCGTGGCCTGCTGTCCCAGCGCACGGAGCGGACACGGGGACTGTTGGCCAGGCGCCAGAGCTTGGCGGGGAAGGTGCTGGCGCGGAGCCCGGCGGGCAGCGGCAGCTCCGCCATGGCGTCGATCGCCGACTGTCGCCGCAACGGCCGCAGCGCAACGGCCGCGGCTGCGCCGGCGGCGCGCGGCCTGAGGGGGGCGCTGCGCTCGGGCCCGCGCGCGCCCAGCTCGGCCCCGGCGCGGGCCGGACTTGTCGGGGACGAGCGCGGCAGAGCCGGGGCTGCGGGCACAGCGCGGGCGGGGCGGCTCCGCACGGCCGGGGCAAACCCTCTCTTTCTCTGGCTGCGGTCATCCTTCTGCCTTTGCTTTGCAACGCAACCCCACAGTACCAAGGCAAGGAAGATAAATTAGCCTCTTCCCAGCCCCTCTTGATGCCCGTGGTTATTCCTTCCCAGGTCCAAGACTTCTCATTGCCCTCCCTTGAACTCCATCGGATTCCCCTTTGGCCAATTCTTTAGCCTGCCAAGTCCTCTCTGGGTGGCACAAGCATTTTTTGCTGTCAGCTGCTCCTGCCACTTTTGTGTTCCCTGCAGTCTTGCTGAGGGTAAATTGCTCCTCCAGGCCGGCCATGAGTGAAGACATTAAAGAGCATCTGCCCCAGCATCAGCCCCTGGGGGTCAGAGCACCCGGGACTTGCCTCCAGCTCTACTTTGTGCCACTGATGACAGTCCTCATCCATTTTTCAGCCTTCCTCGCTGGGCATTTTGGCAGTTTCTGTTTAAGGCTGCTGTTGGAGGCTGTCTCAAAGGCTTGGGTAAAGCTGGGGTAGACATCATCCATTGCTCCACCCATATCCATCAGTCTGGCTGTCCTGTCACGGGCATCGGGTAGGTTAGCCATTACTCCCAATCAACTTCTCCATTTGTCTGGGATGGTTTCCAGGATCTTACTCTCTTGGAAGAAATCAGTGTATTAGAGCAATTTTGGCTGTTTCTAGTTAGGCAATTCCAGCACAAATAACCAGTAAGAAAAACGTAGCTCTGAACAGAGTCTATTAAATTCTTCTTTCTGCTACCGTTCTAGGCCACAAGAAAGATCTTATTTTCTTTCCAGTATTAAACAGTGGATTAAAAAATACCGAGAGAAAAGTCTTCTTTATAGAATGTAATTATACCTATTTTTCCAAAGACATGTAACTTAGATTTTCTTTCAGGATTAGACTGAGATGATAGGACTTGAGAGCTTTCAGAATTTTCATATTTTTGTTGTCCCAAACTGTTTAGAAAACTGTTTCAACACAATGAAGACGTAGTGCTTTTGAAAATGCCATTCTGAATTTTTTATCCTTTTATTACATATAGAAATACTTACAAGAAATTTAGGAAACCTGTAGCATAGATTCCTCCCTTTCAAAATGAGGAAATGCCAGACTTTGTTTGATCTTTGGTTTTTTATCTTGTGTTTCTGATTCCCATATCTTTATATCTTTTCCCTGTCTGTAAGAGTCACGGCTGTATTAATTGCTTATCCAAACTTGAAAGGGTTCATGAGTCACTCTGAAGATAAAATAAATACTAGGGAGCCAATTTGAATGGAATTCTTGTCCTCTGCCTCTTAAAGCTGGAGGTCTGTATTTGTTACCTGTCAGGATTAAGACTTGATACCTAATAAATGGGAAAATACGAAATATGCTGGCTAGGTCACCATGTTTCAAGGGATGATTGCATTTCAGTCTTATTTGACCAAATCAGTTATCAGAGCGAGAAAGAACTCATCAAGTACAGCAGAGAAAGCAGGTGAAAGACATGTCTAGGTCTGCTGTAGCTGGGGTCACAAATGAAGTGTGTGGGTTTTGAAGTAGGGAAGGGATTCCAGATCAGATGATTTTAACTAACTTGCATGACTAAATGCATGATCTTCAAACAAACACATTGGCAAAGAATGTCAAAACATAAGAAATGCTGGTATTCCTTGCATTGAGGAAAGGAAGGGGAGAAGGAAGGCATGGAGTTTCCAGGAGTATCCAAAGAAATCTGCTTTATTCTGGATCAATATGGCATTTTCATGAAGCAAAAACAATAAGTGGAGGGCTCTTCACCCATTTCATTTTGTACTAAAATTCAGTGAAAGATGCTGTTTTGGAGTGTAAAATCTTTCATGTTGAAAACACGAGTGTGCAGAGAGTCTGAGCCAATTGTTGAAAATCCAATTCTAAAACTTTTCAAATTAAATGACCCAGGATGAAGTACTGAACACAAGTTCTTCCCTTGAACCTTTTCTTCCCTCTTCTAGCTCACTCCTGGAAGTGGAAGGCAAAGAGAATCTCACAGAAATCAAAGGAGAATCAGGGTCTATCCCTGAAAGGCAACTGTAGATGTGAAACGACTTGGGAATTAGAGGGACATCACTGAGCCACTTGTGAGTCCAAGTGTTAGTGAAGAACCCTTTTGCAAAGAAATGCCAGCTTTCTTCTCCGGGAAGCTGAACAGCAGGATATTATGGCTCATGTAGCTAGCAGGTATAAAGCAGATAAAGCTTTTTTATAAAGGAAATTTGTGCGCATGAGCCCTGGTATTCACTTGTCACAGCAGGATGAAGAACCCATTTGATCAGACTCTGGCTGTTAGTAAGAAAGGGAGAAACCTCTCTCTATTATATCGGGCCCAGGTGTTTGTTGAGGATTTTTGCAGATTGAGGAGTTTTTACAGGACAAGGGCCATATTCAGCCGATGTGCAATCCAGCCTGCTTGGGATAATGGACAATGGACACGTTCACAAACAATAAGGGACATATTCAGAAAATTAGAACGGTATATCCTTGAAAAAGATACAAGAAGAAAGAGTCATCTGGACTCAGCAAGTTTGTCAGTGAGCTTGGGAAAGTAAGAAAAAAGAGAATTCATGGGTGGGACAGAAAACTACAGCCAGACGCATGAAAAGTTAGATGATCCCTTCAGCATCAAATTTTAGTACTGAGAAACAGCAAGGGTTAATCAATCATGAATTAGCTAGAGATGCATGGACAGTAGAGAATTATTATAAATACAGTCTCTTTAGGGATAATAAATTTTGCTTCACTGGATCATATTGGTTGTCCCGTGATGTCCCTGAACCTCCGAATCCCGCACCTTCCCCCCACATTTCTGGTGGAGAATCGCAGGCAACCCTTAGAGGGACTCGAGAATGGCAATTTGGCTGCTGTGCAGAGGATCGGAGCCAGACTTCAAAGAGCGGAGAAGCCGGTCGAAAGTATCCTCACTGCTCAGGTGAGAGGAAAAGGTTACTGGAGCTCCAATCTTAGATGTCTTCAAGCTCACCCTGATCAAGGTGAGCGGCCGGGGAGGAGATGGGGTCTGAACATGAAAGGGAAGGTGCTCAGAAACTCCTCCAACATATCCTCTCTAAGAGAGAACATAAGTATGATGCTTCCACTTTGAAGGGACTATTACACCGGGCTTGGGAACATAATCTCATAGCAGGAGCACAGGCTGCTTTTGAGATTTCGACATGGGAAGCTGTGGGGCAAAGGTTGTGCGACTGCAATGCATCCAGGGCGGAAGGAGGCCAAAGAGGTGTCAAAGTATGCTACTTTGTGGAAAACTATCATGGAAGTCTTACAGGCCTTAAAGCCAGAGAGAAAATCTCTGTTTGTAAATATGTTCATAGTTTGCTCTGTTTTTATTTATAAATGGGCATAGTTCTCTTTATAGGTTAGAATGTTCTGTTTATATGTACATATGTTCATAGATCTCTAGAGTTAAATGTGGATATATAGTCAGTTAGAGAAGTGATATATTTTATTATAAATTTACATTTATAGTTTTTTAGAGTTAAATTTTTATTTGTGTAGTGTAAAAAAATATTTTTATATATATGAAGTGTTATTTCTAAATGCGCATAGTTATTTAGACAGTGGAATATGAATGTTTAGATGAATACATTGATGGATAGGCTGCTCTTTGCGTAGGCCTAGGCTGCATTTTTACCTCTTTCCCCCCTCGGCTGCCTTTCTCACCTCTTGCTTTTCCCCCTGTGTCCCCTCTCCCTGTGCTGGGTCCGAGCTGGCGGCCAGGCCGGGCCGGGCGGAGCAGCACTTCCAGCCCTGGCTGTCCTGGAGCGGTGGGAGCTGCCGCTGGCCCCAGGCACTGTCCCCTGTGGAGCTGCTGAAGGATGGTGAGACAGAGGGGGCTGAGGGGGCTGAGGGGGCGGTGGTGCTGAAGGGACAGGGAGCCTGAGCTGCTGCTGGGGCTGAGGGCTGTGGGGCAGCCGAGGCTGATGGTGGCACTGAAGTGACAGGGAAGTGGCACAGGCTGAGGGGCTGGCGAGTCTAAGGGGGACGGGATGGGTCAGAACGGGACTGAGGGTGGTGAGAGGACTGTGAGGGCCTGAAGAAAGGAAGGGGGCTGGGGGTTCAGCGAGAGCATGGCGGGGCTGAGGGGATGGAGGCAGCCAGCAGGGAGCACAGAGGGCTCCAGGACTGCAGCTCTGCCAGGCCTTGGAACCAATTGCAGAGCCTCCACTTTTGCCCCAGCTGCAAGGAAGACGTCGAGGACAGCTGGAGACTGACTGGAGCCAGCAGTGAGAAGCTGAAGGGCAGCAGCAGGAGCAGGGAACGGGGACCTGCTGCTGCCAGCCTGGAGAGAGCCCGGCTGAGGCCACAGGCCCGGGCAGGCAGGGTGGGGCTGAGGGCGGCGTGGGCTGTGGCCGTGGGCACTGCCCGGCGGGGCAGGAGCGGGCCCTGCCCGTGCTGGGGCCGCTCAGCGCAGCTGCCCCGGCCGGCACAGGGGCTGTCCTTGGGCAAGGCAGCTGTGCCGGCAGGGCCCGGGAGCTGTGCCGCCTGTGCCGGGCTGCCGGGGCTGCGCGACGGTCCCGCCGCGGCTGCGCTCACCACAGCCTGGCCCGCTCAGCTGCTTTTTCTTTCCAGTCCTCCTGGGGAGGCTCTGAGATTTCCTCTTCCCTGCTGGAAGTGCAGCTGCTGCCAAGGGAAACATCCCCATACTCACTCAGTGTTCCCTTTGCTTGCCAGATCCAGGAGAGCTGCTCTGCACGGGAGGAGAAGGACACCGAAGGAGAGGATTTAAGATGGGGCAGCTGGGATCCCTCTGCTTGGAGCTCTGTGTAGACATGTCTAGACTTGCACATAGAGATGGATTATCATTTGGATAGGGACATATGTAGCTTGCTATTGGTATAGGAATATTTCTGTATGTATGGTGTTTAGTGATGTATGCTGTGTATGTATGCATGAGTATACATACATATATGTTTGTAATTACATATATGTATGTATATATAGATGTAAGTAGACATGGATGTTGTTATATCTGTGTGCTTAGTTCTGTTTCCTGTGTATACCGTTGTGTTGCTGCTTATTTCTGTTGATGCAGTCATAGGCATATGGGTCTTTAAATAGTTATATTGGTATTTGCATTGGTATATGTGTCTATTTTTATACTTTTATATGTATGCATATGTGTAGCTGTGTATTTGTATTGATGCACTTTTATTGATATTCAGCTTGGCAGAGTGATATTTTTGTATTTACAAAAATAGATGTGTGTTATCTATCTGTTTATATATATTGTATATAATATGTTGTATTCAATTTATATTCATGTCTGTATTTATATCTATTTGCATATCTATATGTATTTAGTTATATGTATAGAGTGGTATAGTTGTATAATTCTAACTGTTGTATGTATGTTTCTATGAGGTACAGGGCTTTTGAGAGGGGATATGCATATTTTTGTATTCCTATCTAGGCTGTATTTCTGTATGTACTTTTGTAGTTATATGTAATAAATTAAGTTGTTAATCACCTAATTGATCTTTGTGTATAGTGTGTTGTGTAGAGGTTGGCAATAAATTTAGTTTTGTTAACTGAAGGTAGTATTTGTATATTTTTACACAGACTGGTTGTAATAATCTAATAAATTCCTGGTTTTACCTAAATTGAGGTTTATATAGTTCTGTATTGTCAGCATGGGTGTAGCAATTTGTAATAAATGACATTTTTCAGCTGAAATTGATTCTCGTGTATTTGTGGATCAGCAGTGCGACTGTGGCAATCTGCAGGAAATGCCTTTTGTCAGCTGCGATGGGTGTTGTGTGATTTGTGCTAAATTGGTGTATTTTATTGAATAGTAAAAGGGAAATAAGAAGAAAGGAGGAGAAAGAAGTGTGCATGGGCGGTGGGGGGATAGGGAGACAGTGACAGGGCTTATGTGTGACAGCATTGTCACCCATCCAAGGGGCCCAGCCATGTCTCGCTGCTCTCCTCCATCTGCTCCTCCTTGGTGGTGAGGGTGCCACACCACACTGCCACACATGCAGACGAGGGTGGGATTCCCTGGATTAACAGTCGCTTTGGGCAGGAGGGAACGCCCAGGTGCCTCCCTTGCAGGGGGCCAGTTGGACACTGTCACTTGCTGCACTGGGGGTCTGTGGCATCATGCTGCAGTGCTCGGGTGCAGGGTCTGGGCACCCCTATGGGGGGCCCTTTGATGGGGCACATCACCCCCTCGGTTTTTGACGAGCTTTTCCCCGGGAAAGTGTCCCAGAGCTGGGCTGCTCTGCCCAGCAGAGGATGGGCGGCCGCTCCCTCTCACCAGTGGTATTCCAACACACACCCCAAGCCTCTCTCCCGCCAGGCTTTGGTGCCAGGCTCTGTGTGAACCTGGCAGCTGATAGCCCTGGGGCTGTCATCTCCACCCTGAAGGCATTTGGCTGGTGCTTCCTGAATGCCCCCGAGCTGTTACTTTATCTCCTCTTCATCAGAGAGCCCTGCAGGGCCTCTCAGAGCCCCATTCAGGGTGTGGTGGTCATCTCTCTGGCTTTTGTAACACAGTTCTGCTGTAGAAGGCAAAAGTCTTCCCTGAAAATGTTTAACCATAAACGATATTCAGTATTTCAGTCTCTGGCACTGGGGAGGACAAATCTGCCCCCCCTCCCGCGGGCAGCTCTTTAGGAAGTGCTGCAAGTGTCCCCCTGAAGCTCATCCCAGAGAGCAGAAGCCAGCAGGGATGTGGAGCCAGCTCCGCTGCCTTTGGCAGCACTTTGGCAAAGGAGCTGCAGCAAGGGGCAGGCAGCAATGACTGTGACTGCTGCAGGCTGGGGATGAAGAAGGGCCATGGACACAAGTGCTGAGATGCCCCAAAATCCAGGACAGCTGCCCTTTGCACGAAGTTCCCTGAAGGAACTGCCTGGGGAGTTGCTGCTAGGATCAGCAGGAGCAGAAGGCAGCAGGATCTGCTCCTTTTCCTGGTTCTGTTTCAGGACACAGGCTCTGATGACCCCTGGGCCAAAGCAATCCCATTGCAAAGAGAGGCTTTGCAGTTGAAGTTCACTCGTGTTTAGGGAATGAAATTTAGGGAATGAATGAGTCCTGTGCCAAAGCACTGGCAGGTACCCAGGGCTCTGAGAGGCAGAGCCTTTAGAGGGAAAGAGAGATCAGGCACTCACATGCCTGAAACTCCTTCTTAAATAAGAAAGCTGAGGAGAGGCAAATGCAGTCCTTTGAAAAAATATGGTGTCTAACAAGTCCTGAGGGAAAAAAAAGTAGGTAACAACTTGGCCTTGTTTTCATAGCCTGTGTCTTCTGCAGAGGAGACATGGCATGTGCAGCTTCCAGGAGCACAAGGCATTGCATGGAACCGTGCACGTGCCCAGCAGCTCAACCCTCCTGGCGCACTTTGTAAGGACACAAAAAGCAGCACTGCTTTTCTACAGAGAAAGTCAGGCACAGAGTATAGAATACAGAAGGTTTTTCAGAATGCTACTGGATGTTTGGCCTGACTGAAACCTACAGATGTATTTTGTTTTTCTTTGATATTCCTCTGCTAAAGGTAGCAAATATAAATGAATAGGCATCTCTAAGCTCCTAAGCTGCCTTTCTACACTCAAGTGTCTTAAAATGCCTGAAATTGATCTCCTCTGTTCATTCCTTCAGCTTATCAAAGAACACCATGTATGGAACCTTCTTGTACACAGCCACTCCTGGCTTTTGATCTGTGAGCAGCAGGAGAGGCCATGATGGCTGTGAAATGTTTCCTCCTGCTGCACCCTCCTTGTTGGGTGGAACAGGGGGAGATGGTGCATAAGCCACCCAGGCAATGGCTTAGAAAAAGATCCATGCAAATAATCTTCCAACTTGGGAGACTGAAGATGTACAGCAGTCCAAAACCTTCTGCCCACACAGCAGTCATCCCTCAGGTGTGTACATGCACACCCACCCACGTGCTTGCTCTTCTCAGCATCTCAAGGCTGCTGTTTGCACTGAATTGGGATGAATTTAACTCGGCAGAGCCACGAGTGGGATGTCCAGCTTGTCATGAACACCCATGTGGCAAGGCACTGATGCCTTGTGAAGGCTGACCTAGAACAGAGACTAGACGGAGCTAAAGAATAAAGTAGGTATTTATTAAGAGGCCTCCAACAGATCCACTTTGGGCAGCACAACCCAAAATGGCCACAAAAATGGACCACAGGTCACGGGGTCTCATACTTTTATAGGTTTTGGTCTATTAGCATATTGGAGCTAATTGTCCCATTACAGCTTTAGCCCATGAAGTCCCATCCTTCTTGTTTCCTCTCTTCAGTCCACCCACCGTTGTTTGTGCTCTTGTGCCTGAGGTCTGGATCAGCTTTCCTTGGTCCCCAGCTGGAGAAGGAATTATTTTGTCTACCTATTCTGTGAAGAGAGTTTACAATCCCCTAATATGAAGCCTAGACTTACACACTAAAGCAGAACAGAATCTGAAAAACATAAAAGCTAAACCTGAGGCATCAGCACAAGACAGAGCTCTCAAATCACTTACATTATCACACGTGCTTGCATTCCTGCTGGGCTCTGAGGAACTCTTAAAAGCACCAAAGATACAGAAAAGAGGTGGAAAAAATTGGTGTCATGCTACTGCTGGTATCCTCATGGAGGAAAATCTGTTGGGTTTCTTATGGTCACCAAAACTACAAAAGCTGCTCAGCACCAGTAGCCCAATTTGAAATGGTTTTATTGACTCGGTGAAACTGGAGTGCTAACTGTGGTCTGGCATTTGTTAAAATCAACTGCCCAGACTTGGAGTCTTCCCATCCTTTTTTTTGAAATAGGAGAATAGAGCTGATCTGCACAAAAATCAACAACTCTACATACACATCCCTACTGGGATTCCCTGAGCTCTCTGGAGCATGATCCAGGCAGGGGCTGCTGCTCCTGCCTGAAACCTCCCCTCCAGCCTCTTCTCTCTGCCAGCCCATCTCTTGGAAAACACCCCCAGTCGCCACCTCCTTGAACAAAATTTTCACTTTCCAAGTTCCTTTACTGCAGGCAGGTGAGAAAAGTATCCACCCCTTAAACCAATTGCTTTCAGCAGTCACAACCCTGAAATATCAACCTCCTTCCTTAACCTGCCAATGGGGAACTCCCACCAAGGGCATTTCTCCAAGGATTCCCACAGAAGAGCTTGAGGAGGGAGCAGTTTGGAACACAACTGCTTCAGAGTTTAAACTTGCATTTATCAAAGGAGCACCCACCAACCTGTCCCAAAGGGAAAACAGGCAGGAAAGAGAAGCTCCTCTCCCACAACAGCAACCTCTGTGCTTCCTTCTGTTCCAGCTGGAGAGTGGAGACCATAGGCTCCACCTCAGTTTTGGAAGGAACCCTGGGAATTGGCCTTATCTTATGGAGGGCAGCAAAAGGAAGTTCCCCAACAAGCAGGAAAAGATTATCTGGAAGCATTAGATTATGACAATATTTCTGGAGGAAAAAAAAAAAAAAAAGAGTAATTGGAGTATTTTAAAAAGTCCCCAGATGGAAATTTGTGCCCCAACAGGACGACCCCAAAGTCTCTGTGGTGTGTTAGGAATCTCAGCAATGAACCTGCAGGGCTGGATAAACATCATTGGTGTCCGTCCCCCAGAGCACAAGCAGCTCCCCAACTTCCAGACTAAGGGACAAAGCTTCCCCCTTCAGCTCTCCACAGCAGCTCTAGGGAGTCTCTTTCCTTCTCCGTGAGAGCAAATGCCCAAGTCAGGACAGACTAGTAACACGGAAAGGACTAACACTGTAATAAACTTGCACATTGCAACTACAAAATCTTTCAGAGGCTTTGAAGGACTCAGATTTTTCTTGAGCTGCAGCTGAGTATTTTTATTACTGAAAAAATGTATTGGGAAAGATTACATTCAGGGTTCTATTCTAGCCTCTGCTATGGTTAAATCACAAAAATTTGATCATTTACATTCATGATGTGTGCTTTGCAAGAAAACATAATTTCAGGGATAAAGGTATAATATTTCTATGTAACATGCAACAGCAGCCTTATATTTTTCCAGTAGGACGGCTCAGAGTGGAGGTGTGCACACAGACAAGAACAGGCTCTGATGTGGTGTTAACTCTCCTCTCTCTGTTCAGGGCCCATGTGGGGAACAGCCAGCATGCGGTGTGGAACACAGCCAACCTGGGCAACTGCCACCGAAAAAAATACATCTGCACCAATGAGGGGCAAAATGAGGTGACAATCCATCAGCACCAGGACATCCCCCTGCCACAGGGGAGGAGAGAGACTCCGCCTTCCTCAACCACCAACGGGAAAGCAGAGTCTCTCAACACTGCGAGGACCTCGGTGCTGCAAGAGCTGACAGAGCTGGAGAAGCAGATCAAAATCATCAAGCAGGAGCTGCAACTTGCCATGGACAGGAAATCAGAGCTGGAAGAGTATGCACGGACAAACAGAACTGCAGAGCCCTAGGCCAGCATATCTGTGCCCTTCCCCTTCCTTTCTCCCCTTCCTTTGTAAAATTTGTAACACACTTTTGTAATGCCAGAAAGGGTACAAAAATAAACCAGGCAATAAGCTCTTCAGGAGAGCAGAATTGCAGCAGCCCACCACCCCTGCCACCCTCCTGAGTTCTCCTCCTTCCACAGCAAGTTACTTCTTCTTCTGAAAAACACTTGCCATTCCCAAGGGACTGGAGAGACAAGGAGCATCCCAATGAGAGTTCCTCGTTTCTCCACTTGACAGTACAGTGAGGTTTCACTTTGTTTGCTCTTTCTGTGCATTAATTAAAAAAAAAAAAGAGAGAAATGAAACCAAAAAAAGGTTTAACCTGTTCACTGGCAGTATGTCCCTTTGTTGGTAGATTTTTGTTGTGTTCTGTGTGGGTCTAGTCTCTGTCCATGTGAAGGGTCCTCACGGATGCCTCTTTATGGCAGGTGCCGTTCTGTGTTGGCAGTCCCTTCCCTCCTGGCACAGGCTCACAAGACAAATTCCTGGTGGCAAACCCACCACGCACCATTCTCTCAGCTCTGTCAGCAGAAATGGAGGTGTGGCTGTTTTGTATTGCACTAAATAGTTTATTTAGTTGTTGTTGCACTGGTGATGGGCAATTTCAAGTGAGCATGTTGGGTAAAGTAGATGGGTTTTTGGGTTTTCCCCCTCCCTCATCACATGGTCTCCCCCTCACACACCCCCTCTGTTACACACACCTGGTCTGTCCCACAGGTAATTCACCCCTCCCCAATGGCATCCCATTGGCTCCGGTTCTCTCTCCCCCACCCCCCCCCCTCCCAGAGTATAAAACCTCCTGTGTGAGAGTTCCAAGCCCTCTTTTTTACCTGGGTGTCCCATCACCTGTGTCCTGCCCCAAGCCAATAAACAGGATACTTGCACCCACGTGGAGAAGAGCACCTCTCATCTTTTACCTTTGTCTATGCGGGTCCATGTGGGCTAGAGTCTTAAGCTAGCCGGATTGGACTCATATAAGGCCCAGGAAAAACACTGATTACCACAGGTGGCGCCCCACACATTCATCTCCCACGACGGCCACGAAGGAGCTGGTAATTCCACAAGTGAATTGCGTTATCTTTTGGGACTTTCATCTGCCTCTGATTTCTTCGTCACGTTTTTGTTGGCAAGAAGTCTAAAGGGTGGAATCGAGAACCCGCTGCACCTACGGCAGACTTATTCCAGGCAAGGACTTCTATACAGTTCTCACAGCCAGCCACAGTCCCCACGCGGGGTGAGTATTCCCCGCGAGTGTTAGTGGGACCCTGGGGGAGCCCTAGGAGGGTGGGGGAAAGCTCACGGTGAAGGAAAAGCCCAGTCCCAATGAGGTTTGCGAATTCCGCGCGGTTTGTGCGGGTGGAGTGGCTCGGCGCTGTCTGTGTGCCGTCTCAGCGGCAGTGAGGTTCCATCGGTTGGTTTCTGCAGCGCGCGGCTCCCAAAAGTGGCACCTCTGCACGCGGCGCGATTCGGCGGCGCGGGTGGGTTTCACGGTAAACCCAGTGCTACGAGTAGCTTTCGCCGCAGCGGCGGCGGCGTGGGCAGTGGCAGGAAAGCTGTGGCTTGTGTTTTTTCCGTGAGCGGTCGCGCCCGGGCAGCGGCAGACCCCAGCAAGCAGCGGCGAACCGGCACGGCTGGCGTCCGCGTGGCAGTCACGTGGTGCGGGGAAGCCGGCAGCGGGCGCCCACCATTTTAAAAGCCTCTCGGTTTTTACAGAAGCAGTTTGTCTCTCCCCCAGAGAGGAGGGGGGGGGGGAGGCCGCCCGGATTCTTTCCCGGATTGGCTGTGGACTCAGTGCTTTCAGTTTTGTTTGTACTAGCTGTTGAGAAGGTAGATTGAGTGCTGCAGAAAGCAAAAAATGGGTGGTAAGCTTTCTGCTACACAGAGAGGCATTTATACCCTAGTTTTAGACACACTAAGTAGTGGAAACGTTACAGTCTCCAAAGCAGTTTTGAAACGGTTCGTTCGATGGATTTCTTTACATTTCCCTCAGTTTACCCAGCAGAATGTTCGATCTGTCTCTGCCTGGGACAAAATAGGAAACTTGTTAACAGCCAAAGCGGAACAGGGAGATGGCAGAGTGTCTCCGTTTTTTCCTGTGTTCCTGGTGATTCGGAAAGCAGTCCTAAAGAGGGATTGTAAAGGACGGCCAGCACAAGTCTCCCTTCCCGCAGCTCCTCCCACTCCCTCTGACCCTGAACTGAGAAAGTCAAGCGAGGTTATCCGGCAATTTCAGGGTAACTGGCACTGCCACTGCCTCCCTGGCCTCCCACCTCTCTCTCAGTACCCTGGCAGTTGTGCACAGGCTGACAGTGTACCTTCAGTGCACCCGTCTAACCCAACTTCTGTTATCCCGAGTTCGTGTTCTCACCCTCCCACTGCCCAAAATGGCTGTGACCACATAGTTGGCATTCAGGATACTGCCGACCGCATGGCCAGAGCCCAAAATGGCGGCATCCAGGTGTTTCAGCCCTCCACTTACCCTTCTTCTCCCCACAATCCCTTTCGCCGACCTGTCCCTAACCCCTTCTGGTCTCACAATCCTTTCCTTCCCTCGGAAGCTCCACCCCTTCCCTTTGTCTCCCCGCCCCCCATTACATCAACTGGTGACCCCGCCCCTGGTTTCCATGGTTGCCCTGCCTCCCTGCCTGTTCCCCACGCCCCCTTGCCTGGGTCCCAAGAGCGTGGGGCCGAGGGCTGGGAGGGTGGGGCTGATGGCTGGGGGGGTGGGCCCTTGCCTGCTTCCCACGGGGGCGGGGCAGGGGGAGGGGATGTCCCCCCCTCCTAGTTACCAAGGTGACAGGGTTGGGGGGGCAGAGGCAGGGAGTGTACCCTCTCCCATTCCCCATGGGGGTGGGGTGAAGGGTGTTTCCCTGCCTGCTTACCAAGACAGTAGGGCTGAGGGAGGGGGTGATCCCCTTCCCAGTTCCCATGGAAGTGGGGCTTGGGGACAGGGTGCTCTCCCTGCCGGGTCCCACGGGGGTGGGGCTGAAAAGGGAAGCCCTGGAGTAAAAAACCGGGAGGGAGAAGCAATCCCCTTGGTAGCCCCTGTTCAATACACAGGTGATAGGGCTGGTCCTAGAACCTATCAGCCCTTCTCATATCATACAAAGTGCGAGTTATGCAAAAGTCAATTAGAATTTGGGAGAAATAGTGAAATTTTTAGAAGCATGATGAAGGCTACATTAACATCGCTTGACTTTGTTCCTACTGATATAGTAGATCTTTTCCGGTGCCTGCTTACCCAGTCAGAGTTTGATCTATCGGAAAGCTCCTGGAAGAGATCTCTCAGAGATCTCGTGGAGGAACTCAAACAAACCCCTCAGGGTGCCAAAGATTTAGAAAACAATAACATTACTTATGAACATTTATGCGGCGAGAGGGAGTGGGATAAGCCTGAGGACCAAGCTCGGGTGTTGTCCAAATTCATTCTAGATAAGGTTTCAAAAGCTGCATACAAGGCTTTTAACCACCTACCAACTGTTGAACCTAGTGGTAGTTTTCTTGACATTAAACAGTCTCCTTCAGAAAGTTTCTTGCAGTTAGTCGACCGACTCCGTGCACAGGTTGAGAGACAAGTACGGGACCCCAAGCCACAAACAGAAATAGTGAAAGAGATGGCACAGAGGAATGCCAATGAAGTCTGCACCAGGGTGCTCCTGGGACTGCCTCTCAATCCCCCGCCTACACTGGCAGAGATGATCGAAGCCTGTGCTAGGAAGGCAGAACTGTTTGCTGCACGGGAGGCGTGGTCAAGGCCAACAAACCCAGAGACGGTGGCAGCTGTATCTCCAGGAGTCAGGAGGCGACAGATGTCACCAGAACAACTTCAACATGTCATTTGCTTCATATGCAAAAAACCAGGACACTTTGCCCAGGACTGCCCTCAAAACCAGCAACAAAAGACACCCTTCACACCAAAAAACTCCAAAGCCAGCGCGAACCCGCCCAGCGCCACGACATAACTGCGGCGGGCTTCCCTGAAGGGAAAACCTCCCTCAAAACAGAAAGGGGGGAGGAAGGGAAGTGGGATGCGGGAAAACAACATTGCCATTTACAGGATAAAATCTGGTGGTCTCACAAGCATTTCAAGCTCGTGGCCACCAAAGCTTTTGCTTTCAGGTCTACCCAGTGAATGGTCATTGGAGTGGGCCTATTTGAGGGCTCGCAGAACTCGACAAAAGATTGCACAAAATTGGACAGTGAGTACTTTGTTATTGGGGACACTGCACACACACCCATGGAGATTGAGGTGGCTCCCATGACCATCAAAGGGGGCATACCTAACCTCATTCTCCTGGCGCGTTGTCCACAGCCACCCTTCTATTTGGCCAAGGGGCAAATCATTGCCCAGGCCATTTCTGTCCCAGCAGACATTTCGGTAGATGACAAGGCACCTAGTGTATACTGGGCAGAAGTAGTTGGCGAGGACAAACCCATCATGGGATGCAACCTGATGCGTGAACAGAACAGCTCCACGTGGCAGGGTTGCTTGCCGCAGGGGCAGATGTGACAATCATACCCAAAAGGTTGTGGCCGTCACATTGGGATTTGCAGCCCGTGGCTGGCCAAATCCAAGGTGTAGGAAGAGTCACATTGGCAAAGATATCAAAAAGCATCGTGCAAATTGAGGGACCAGACAGAAAATTGGCCAGTGTCTGTCCATTTGTTACTAATTACAAAGCTCCCTTGTGGGGTAGAGACACCATGTCCCAGTGGGGAGTCAAACTGGTCATTCCTAAGACACCCCAGGATTTTTAAAAGCGGCCACTGTGGAGCGCCTTGCCCACACGTTAACATGGCTGAATGATGATCCAGTCTGGGTAAAACAGTGGCCACTCAGTAATGAAAAGATAAAGGTGCTCGAGGAGCTAGTGGAAGAACAATTAGCTAAAGGACACATTGAAGAGACATCCAGCTGCTGGAATCCCCCAGTCTTTGTAATACAAAAGCCAGGGAAGGATAAGTAACGGCTCCTCCAAAATTTAAGAGAAATAAACAAAAGAATTGGGGACATGGGGTCTCTCCAACCAGGGATGCCCTCCCCAGCGATGCTTCCCCAAAATTGCAATTGGCTGTCCTAGACATCAAGGACTGTTTCTTCCATATTCCTCTACACCCGGAAGATGCTCCACGGTTTGCCTTTTCGGTTCCTACCACCAATCGAAAAGCCCCAATGAAGCGCCACCAATGGAAAGTACTGCCACAGGGAATGAAATGCAGTCCATCCATCTGCCAGTGGTACGTGGCTTCATTGCTGTCCCAAGTGCGCGCCCAGAAAAAAGAGGCAACCATCCTACACTACATGGATGATGTGCTTGTGTGTGCCCCCGATGACATAATAATCCAAGACACACTTGACCTAGTGGTTAAAGTTTTAACCTCTGCTGGATTTCAATTGCAGGAAAACAAGGTTCAGAGGATGCCACCTTGGAACAACCTGGGCTTGCAAATCACTGCACAGACCATTGTTTCGCAGAAATTGGAAATTAAGAGTGATCCCAAAACCCTAGCAGATCTCCATTCCTTGTGTGGGTCTTTGAACTGGGTCAGGCCTTGGCTGGGTCTCACCAACAGGGACCTAGCTTCCCTTCTCAATTTACTGAAGGGAAGAGAGAGAGCTAGTCTCTCCCAGGGAACTGACCCCAGAGGCAAAAACTGCCCTCCAAAAAGTTCAGAAGGCTTTGGCCGAGAGGCAGGCTCATCGTTATAAGCCCGAGCTGCCTTTTGAATTTGTTGTTTTGGGGAAGTTACCACACATACACGGATTGATATTCCAGTGGTTTGAAGTACAAAAAGATCCACTTCTAAACATAGAGTGGGTTTTCCTCTCCCATCAGAGATCCAAAACCATCACACAGCCGCAGGAGCTGATAGCTCAGCTGATCTGGAAGGCCAGGTAAGGATTGCATGAGCTGGCCGGTTGTGACTTTGAGTGTATTCACCTTCCAGTCCATCTTGCTAAGGAGGGAAAGGGCTCTCCTGAGAAGTTGACAAAGAAAATGTTCAATGACCTGCTCCAGAATAATGCCAGTCTCCAGCTATCCCTGGACAGCCACAGTGGACAGGTATCAGTCCAGGCCCTGTCGCACAAGCTGTTCAATGAGGAATTCCACCTCATTGCTCCTGAGAAAAGGAGTCGTAGGCCACTCAAGGCGCTTACAGTGTTCACTGATGCATCTGGAGCCTCCCACAAGTCGGTGATGACTTGGAGAAATCCCCAGACCCAGCATTGGGAAGCTGATGTTGAGTTTGTGGAGGGGTCACCCCGGATTGCTGAACTGGCCGCAGTCGTGAGAGCCTTTGAGAAGTTTTCGGAGCCAATTAATTTGGTTACCGATTCAGCCTACGTGGCAGGAGTAGTGTACAGGGCGGAGCAGGCAGTTCTCAAGGACATTAAGGATGAGCATCTCCACAGGTTGCTCTCAAAACTAATTTTTTTGGTTTCACAGCGGGAGCACCCTTTCTATGTGATGCACGTGAGGTCACATGCCGATTTGCCAGGCGAGATCGCAGAAGGTAATCGCAAAGCAGATTCCCTTGCAGCTCCAGCAAAAATGGCACGCCTTCCAGACATCTTTCAACAGGCAAAACTAAGTCACCAACAATACCATCAAAATATTCCAGGTCTAATCCGCCAGTTCCAGCTAACACGAAGTCAGGCTTGAGCCATTGTGGCCACCTGTCCCAATTGCCAACTTCAGGCAGTGCCATCCCTGGGTGTTGGGGTTAACCCCCGAGGCCTTGGCAGCTGTGAAGTGTGGCAGACAGACATCACACACATTCCCAGTTTTGGTCGCATGAAATACGTACACGTCAGCATAGATACATACTCAGGTGCGATTTATGCCTCTGCCCACACAGGGGAAAGGGCTGTGCATGCTAAACAACTCTTACTGCAAGCCTTTTCAGTATTGGGGGTCCCTAGGGAGATCAAGACTGACAATGGCCCACCGTATGCCTCCAAGGAGTTCCTGGAGTTTGTCCAGCAGTGGGGAGTGGAGCATAAGACAGGTATTCCCCACTCCCCCACAGGTCAAGCTGTGATCGAACGTGCCCACCATACACTCAAAAAAGTCCTGGCTAGGCAGGGAAATTCTGCAGTGTGGATGACTCCACAACAAAAGCTCTGTAAAGCCTTGTTTACCATCAATTTTCTGAATTGTTCATTTGAAAACATGAATCCTCCAGTAATACGTCATTTCAACAATAACAACTGGTTTAAGTTGTCACAGCGTCCACCAGTTCTCATTAAGGACCCAGAAACTTGGACAAGCAAGGGTCCTTATGAGCTCGTCACCTGGGGGCGTGGTTATGCATGTGTATCCACCCCCTCAGGCCCTCGATGGATACCCCAAAAGTGGGTAAAACCTTTTATCCCTAAAAATCCAGCTCCAGCAGACGGGGATGAGAAGCAAGCAGCTGTTGCCTCCAAGAGAAGACACTGCTGGAAAAGGAAAGAAAAATCATCATAGAAGAATCAGCTGCATTCCGGCAGACCCATGAACTTGTATGTATCTTCTTTAAAAAATTGTCTGCTTTCCTTTGTAGAACAGGAAATCTACCTCCCACCTAACCTCACGAAAAGCCATGTTCAAGTTGTGATCCTGTTCGCGCTGAGCAGTCTGACAGCTGCGTGGATCGTTCCTCAGCCACGCCAAAACATCTGGGTGACCCTGGCACAGACGCTCCAACAGGACTGTGCTGCATGAACCTAACATCAAGACCACCCGACATCCATGCAACCCTCCGAGAAGTAAAAAGCCTGATCGGACAAGTCAAGCAAGAATCTGAGGACTGTTCAAGGACTGGAGACTCTCGGGGTGGTGGACAAATTTATAATCACCAGAAGAAATAGTCCAGCACATCTCCTTTCAATTTTAGTTAACAGAAAAGGTGGAGGTGTTGTATTGCACTAAATAGTTTATTTAGTTGTTGCACTGGGGATGGGCAATTTCTACTGAGCAAGTTGGGTAAAGTAGATGGGTTTTCCCCCTCCCTCATCACATGGTCTCCCCCTCACACACCCCCCCTATTACACACACCTGGTCTGTCCCACAGGTACTTTGCCCCTCCCCAGTGGCATCCCATTGGCTCCAGTTCTCTCTCCCCCGTCCCCCATCCCCCTATGGTATAAAACCTCCTGTGTGAGAGCTCCAATCTCTTTTTTTTACCTGGGTGACCCCATCACCTCTGTCCTGCCCCAAGCCAATAAACAGGATACTTGCACCCACGTGGAGAAGAGCGCCTCTCATTTTTTACTTTCATCTATGCAGGTCCGTGTGGGCTAGAGTCTTAAGCTAGCCGGACTGGACTCATGTAAGACCCAGGAAAAACTCGGCTTACCGCAACCATGTAATGAGACCGATGCTGAAAAATGAAACAGCTCAAGGCACGTTCCACAGCAGTCCCATCCCGTTCGTTGTTTGTACATAGCCCCCGGCCAGCAATATTGTGTTAAAAGTGTTAAGGTGGTTAGAGAATCTATTGCATATTAGGTTAGTAGGCTTAAATTTTTGCTTTTTCTCTCGAATCAAGGCTAAATTACATTCCTGACAAACTTGTTGCCAAGTTTTTAAGTTACACTTTACACAATGAACCTTAAGCCACGGCTTGCATGCATAATTTTGCAGATAACAAGCCTTTTCTATCTGATTTTCAGTCTGTGATGGAAGTGAAGGTGAATGGTGTCTGTTTACATCTAACCCATGTGTGTTAAGCCTATGTGGAGTTGCTAGTACTTGCTCAGCATACTCCAGCAAACTTGGTAGATATTCCAATCGTTGTTCAGCTGTCAGGTGTTGGAGAAGTGGATTCAGGGCTGTCTGGAATCGGTGCTTTCGCCGACTCTCCGCCTCTGGACACAGCATGGGTTGATGATGGTGGTTTCAGAAAGGACTTCACCGACTTTGCTGGGATCCAACGAGTGCCTTTATCTGTAAGCAAGCACATATAACCTCTGCCTATTAGTTTCACTATAGCTGGTCCTTCCCACACCCCTGTTTCTGGGCTTTTGAACATGACCTGAATACCGTCAGGCAATTCCTCCCTTGGATTACGTGTGAGGGCATGATGCACAAGAATAGGTGGATCTTCCCTATCTCCTGTTGTTCTAAGGTAATTAAGCACAAAGATGACTTTAGCTGGTTTTTCCTCAGGAGATAACCCTGTAGTTCCCCCTTTTTGTTTTTGCAGCATGTCCTTGAACATCTGATGAGCACGCTCAATAATTGCCTGACCAGTAGGATTGTGAGGAATACCAGTGTCATGTTGAATACCCCATAAATTACAGAAACGCTTGAATCTTAAGGAACAGTAAGCAGGACCATTGTCAGTCTTGATTGCTCTGGATTGCACAATACCAGAAGCATCAGTAAAGGGAACACCAAATTGTTTAACTAACATTTTAGCAGACTGATGAAGTGGGGGAAGTTTTAGCCTGCTGAAATTTATCAGGGTTTGGCATTGGCCAGACAGTGGCTACCAACTGATCAGCTCAAGCGTTACCTTCAGACAGACCAGGGAGAGCCTGATGACTTCAAATATGAGTAATAAAGTATTCCTGCTGTTGGTTTAGGTTTTTAAGCAATCGGCTTAAAAGGGAACACAAATGCTTATTACTCACCTCCTTGAGTACTCTTCTTTCAAGGTGTTGGACACAGCCAACTACATAAAGTGAATCAGAAATAATGTTAAAGGCCTCATTATACCAATTTTCAAAAGCCCAAATCACAGCATTCAATTCTAATGTCTGCAATGTATCTTTTGACTCTCCAAAAATGACATGCTTTTTCCACACTTTGTCTTGCTGCCAAGTGCAGGCAGTCCTTTTTGACCTTTTACCTGCATCAGTGAATACTGTCTGCCCAGATACCGGACAGTCAGATCTCCAGGGTCTGTCCTCCAGACACTGATGCTCCAATAAAGATAACACCCTGTGTCGTGGGTAAGTGTTGTGAACTTTACCGTCATACCCAGCCAAAGCAATCTGAAAAGAAACAGTGTCTAATTCCCCATTCAAGATACCTGTTAGCCAGGGGTACTACAATTGCATACCGTTCGTGTCCCCAGATTTCCAAAAGTCTCCCTCTACCCTTCATAATCAAATGAGCAAAAATTTCCAACTATTTCGAGTGGTAATAGTTCTAGACTGTTTTACAGGTAAAAATACCCATTGCAAAATAACTAAAGGATTAGCCTGAGTTTTAACCCATTGACAAATTAAGGTGAAAGAATGCCTGGCAAATTTGTCATCCTCCTTGCTCTGATTGATGATCATCAATTGAACTGGAACATCCTCGATCAGACGATGTGCATGTGGTGTAGCAACCTTTGTGGCAATGTGATCCGAGGCCCGCTGTTGTCTCTTATCCAGAGTCCGGCGTTCCTCTGCCCGAGATGAAGTACCCAGAAACTGTATTAATGGCTTAAGTTCTGCATTAGTTATCCCACAAATAGTTCTGATCCATTGAATATCTCCAACTAGCTTCTGAACATCATGCACAGTTTTAATATTAGTGGTAATGGAGAGTTTCTGTGGTTTCACTACAGACTGATCAATCTGCCACCCGAGATATTTCCACAGAGCAGAATGCTGCACCTTATCAGGAGAAATTTTTAACCCCCTTTTTTCTAGCAAAACTGTTGTGGTTTTTAGAACAGTTACAGAGTCTAATTGCTTTCCAGCCACTAATATATCATCCATGTAGGGATAGATGATATACTCAGGGAATTGTTTCCGAACAGGTTCTAATGCACAAGCGACATAAATTTGGCACATCACAGGGGAGTTTCTCATGCCCTGGGGCAAACAAATCCATTCATACCCTTTGTATGGTTCTGCCTTATTGATGGAACAGAGAAAGCAAAATGATCTGTGTCCTCCAGATCTAAGAGGATGGTAAAGAAGCAATCTTTGAGATCAATGATCAATAGATTCCATGACTCAGGTATCATAGTTGGAGATGGAAGACCAGGTTGCAAGGCACCCATACTTAGCATTACTGCATTAACAGCACGTAAGTCATGCAGCAACCTCTATTTCCCACTCTTTTTCTGGATGGCAAAAATCGGAGTGTTCCACGGACTAGTGGATGGTTTTATGTGCCCTTCCTCCAGCTGTTCTTGCACTAATTGTTGAACTATGGGCAGCTTTTCCTTTAACAGCGGCCACTGATCAATCCACACAGGTGTAGCAGTGGTCCAGCTGATTTTGAGAATCAGCTTCCCCCCAGTGGCCGCTGCTAAAAAGACTGTGTGACAATGGTAGCTTTTAACTGGCTTAACAGATCCCTACCAACAAAACCTAGTAAAGTACCAGGAGATTGCATGACGTAAGGCCTTGTAGATTCATTCACTCCATCTGGGAAAATAAAGGTAATTACATCTCTGCTCATTTGAGTTGTCTGAGTCCCTCCAATACCTGCAATGCGTTAAGTAGGCTTAACTAATGCCCAATCTTTAGGCCATATTGTATTTGAAATGATGGTTACATCTGCTCCAGTGTCAGTTGTGAGTTTTCAGTAATAGAATCACTGTTAGGATGTGTCAGGGTTACCTGTTTGTCTGGTTTACCTCTTGTGATGTTCATGGACCAATATACTTCTGGGTTACCTGTGGAACCAAAGCTTCCTTTTCCCCGCTCCTTGCTGACTGTACAGGGGACACAAGACTTAAAAGGAACAAGCTGAGCAATTTGTGAACCTTTGGGAATAGATACAGGACGGAAAAATGTTTTAACCATAATTTTAACAACCCCTTGATAGCCCACATCAGTAACCCTAGGGATTACATCCAATCCCTTTTTACTGGCAGATGATCTCCCTAACAGAAAAGCCCTAAGCCCACCCCCCAAGGGTCCTTTTACATTGGTGTCTATCAGGTGTACAGCAGAGTCCCTAATGGTGACATCTACTGAAGCGTCCAAGCCCAGTCTAGAGTTTGAAACTGGAAAAAATCCTCGACAAACCAAATGTTTGGGTGATCTTAGCCAAGGCAGGAGGCTCAGATACCATATGTTGGTCTAATTTGGAACCAGAAAAGCCTTGCTCAACCTGTCTGGTCTGTGTGCCAGTAAAGGATTTGCCCTTTTGTCAAAAAGCAATTCAACAGTAAGGCTGGTGAAATTGACAATGGGAGCAATCCTGTATTGGACTGGAACATTTGGGCCAAAGAACTTCCCAAAGCAATGTCTGAACCACAATAATTAGAAATCCTTGGTCCTTTAACAATGGATTTCTGCCCTATGTTTACAGCTAATAATTAGTGAGAAGGTGATCCTCCAAAGTACAATGTCACTCCCCATTATTTTGCATACAGAAATTTAGGTTTGTGGTGTAATTATTCAAACAGTTGAGATGTGCTTTCTGAGGCTGACCAATATCCATGACAATTGCCAAAAGGATATCGGTTCATTTGTGGAGATAGGGCTTGGCAGGGCATTCCATCATGCCTTGAAGGTGGCCCATGTAGCATTGGAATGCTCACTGTGGTAGCACCTACTGCTAAAGCAGGCAGTAAGAAGAAACATAGGGGAACAAGATCTGGTCATCACTATGATGAAAACTCTAAGAGTGTGTTCCAGATTGCAAGGCAAGATGTATTCTATTACCATCTGTATGGCAGTTGTCTGGTGTCAAGTGGGCAATTCCCCTTATCTCTCTGAGTGATCACAATCACTCCTCCCTCAGCAGGGGACATCTGCTAATAACAGGCTATTGAATGTCACCGCATGACTGATAAGAACTATAAAATCCCATTGTGAGATGCTCCACCCAGAGGGAGGAGCCAAGCATTGGTACCCAGATATAATCTGGGGATTCTGACACCCCAGCACGGCTTTTCTCCACTGGATTCCCAAGAGGAACAGCAGCTGCTTCTACTTCCACGGATCTTTGGAGGAAGAATACACCCTTTCTCTACAGGACCCCCCTGCTCCAACAGAACCACACCTGACACTCCAGAAGGACTGCAGCCACTTTTCCAACTGGGCTGCTACCAACACCCTGACCAACAGGGCATCAGGTTGAGTTCTGACTCTGTCAATGTTGTTCTAGTGTACTGCATTGTTTTATTTTATCCTTTTTTTTTTTCCTTCCTATTAAAGTTCTGTACCTGTCTGATTCTGAATTCATCCATCCATCCACAAAAGCATACAAAAGCTGAAAGATCTGACAGCTCAAATTAAAGAAGAGGGTGGGTCATGATTAGGTGATTTGTTCCAAGGATGGAGCTTTGCACCTTGGCTAAGGGAACTTTGTAAAATGGGTCTCTATGCATTGGGTGTTTTGGGAGTGATATTGTGCGACAAATGATGGACAAAACTATCAAAGAGGTTTTTATCATACAAGAGAGAGAGGTAGGAAATGGACTCACAGAGAGTTCTCAAAATCTCACTGAGATGGTGGATGAAAGTATAGACATGGAGAAAAAATTTGAATTAAGACCTTGGAACCGGCAAGACTTTTTTGAACAATGACTTGTAATTATTGTCAAGCATGATTTATAACGCCCTTTGAACTGACTAGACTTTCACGGCATTAAATTGCTGTGTTGTAATACAACAAGGCTTAATGCAAGGAAAAAAGATGCTTTAGGCAAGTAATAAGCAAGTATACTATGGTAAAGCTATAAAATGCAAGGTAGTTAATAAATGACATGGTTACAAAGTTTTCTTTTTCGTTGTACCGAGAGGGGGAATTTTGGGAATCCTTCAAACCAGAGGGTTTGGGGAAAGCTGCAAAAGGCAGGCCTCAGAGACATAAGAACTGCAGTTAGAGCTAAGCAGTAGCCATAAGATTTATCAGCAGAAAAGTTCTATAAGAAATAGAAAGTAAGGACGAATAGAACAATGGTCTGTGTACTAACGCTTCTCTAGAATAACTCCCAAAGCTACAGAAAAGTATATTTAGCAAGGTATTAGGAAGTTCTAAGCTTAATAATGGAGCTCTGTGCATTGTGTTTTAAGGCTTACAAGCAGGTATTGTATTTGAAATATACAGGCATTGTTTTAAAAAAGGTACATGTGCTTATAAGGGTTGGATTGAACCACTGTCAATATGCTTTTGCTTTGTGTGACTGATCAAAAAAATTATAAAGTAAGTTGTAACATTAAGATCTTAGTCTGCTGCTTGGGATGTGAGCTGCTGGCATCTTCCCATTGTCATAGCCATGTAATGAGACTGATGCTGGAGAATAAAACAGCTCGAGGCGCGTTCCTCAGCAGTCCCGTCACGTCTGTGATCTGTACATAGCCCCTGGCTGGCAATACCTTGGAAAACTTTCTTGTGCAGGAAATCAATGCAAATTTAAGACAAAATAAAATGGTTTTTAAATTATCCTTGCTTGAGAATCTTAAAAAAAATATTGTAGGTTTGCACATATATTTCAATATTTTATTTAATTTGACTTTAAGCCCACATTTCATCTGAAGCATGTGTTTAAATGCATTGTGTCAATAAAGATAGACTTAACTATGTGCCTAAATTCTTTCCAGAAATAGGATTTGTGCCACAAATTATGCCTTAGATTATTACACTGAAACAAGTCTCTAATTACAACGTATTACCAGTTCTGTTGTCTATATTCCTGTTTCATTTAATCAGTCTGGAAAGAAAGCTTCTGTGGCAATTTCATCTCTTTTAGTAGATGGATGGATGTTCAAACAGAGCCCATAAGCAGCTGTACAGTGGGGAAATCAGGATTCAGATCCAGGAGCATTTCCTCTAGGTTTTTCAGATTTTTTTCCAGCAAATGCATAATCATCAAATCATACTGGTCATTTTTGGATGCCATCATCCTCATTGCCTTGTTTTTGGATCAACACTGCCACCCTTATATAATGGTGCTTCCCTCTTTTCCTGCTTCTTTAATGACATTTCTGCCCAAAGATCTTTACCATAATAACACTGGAGCCTTCCTTGTACTTTGGTTTTAACCAGCCAAGTTATTTACACTGAACTGTTAATTCAAAAATAAAAGGAAATCACACTGCATGGATGACAACCTTGAAATTAAGGACTGAGAGTAAACAAAGCCTTCAATTGAAAACCTTAGCCATTTCTCCTTAATGCACAATGAATTAAGGGCACTGGGTAAATGCCATCAATCTAATTAGGAAGCATTAAGTGCTCTTCTTTATTAACCAGCTCTTTAGTGATTTTCTATTAAATTAGTATTGAATTTTGTATAAAAGCAGTCTTTTTCTTCAAAGTTTTCCCACCTGCCTTCACAGTGAGCAAGATGAATCATTTGCTCACATGCCTGTATATCCAAACATATGTACATAGCTACTTTTTCACAGCTGAGTAAGTCAAAACAGAGAGGCAAAAGGAAATGGGTTCTGTGGCTGATCCATGTCACAGAAACCATGGCATGACACAGAGCATATGTCCTTAGCCAAACATAGCCACTGGATTCAAAATCTGGAATGGCTCCCAAAGAAAAACAAGTTGGGTTGGAACAATGCCTTCCTGCAGCTCACTGAGTCAGAGGAGCAGAGGGGGTGTGGTGTGATTTTCTGAGAGATTCATCTGGGTCTAGATTTGGTCTAGGATGGCTCCCTGTGCTGTACCGCAGGAAGGATTAGGCAGAGGTAAGGCACAAACAAATATGCTCCTATGATTTTAGAAAAAAGGAGTTTCTCTATTCATTTCTGAGTAAAGATTTCACTAGTTCTCCTCCGCTGTTGTCAAGTTTTAAAGCTTACTTCATTATCTATGTTCATGGAATCTTCCTTCCAAATTGTACATTCCAAGTTAAGCCATATCCTTTAGGCAAATGACTCCTGTCACAGATCAGTGCAGTTTATGTGCTTATGCACACGGCTAAATGCCCCAGTAAATCAGATATCAGGATCTGTAAATGCCTTTTTTTACCTCTCCCTCGAAGTTTCCATATATTGTCTGTAAAAAGCTACTGCATTTGAGTCAGATCTAAAAATCACTGGATAGAGCTAATCAAAGATTCTGACTAAACGGTAAAATGCAGTTTCACCAAATTCTTGTATCAGATGACTGTAATTTATCTCTGAATCTTGAAAAAAAAATCTTGTCAGAAAAATAATCAAAAGTTATCTAACTTCCTTAATTTGACTCATTGCTGTATGTATTTTCTCTCAGGTATGCCCCAATGACATTGTCACATGAAATCAGTAGAATGAATATTGTGAAATTGTATGCATATATATTTGAGAGGGGGATAAGAAGGGACCTAAAGTTCCCAGAGGTACGCACGTCATTTTAGGGGAACGATTCCTACATGCATCCAGTGCTGTAAAAACATACCAGCTTTACAACTTTCACAAAGTTGTGGAGTTTTGTTTTTTCTCCACAAAACAGGAGCTGCTTTTAAGCACCAGCAGCTGTGGGTGCCTTCCCCTCCCTGCTGAAGGGCGCTTCCCTGGGTTCTGTTGGGGCACCTGCTGACCTGGAGCGTCTCTGCTCCAGGCTGCGCCGACAGTTCCCTCAGCCCACCAGACACCTGAGCCCAGATGGTGTAATGGTTGCCTCACCAGAGACAAGAGGACTCTCCACTTGGTAAAATCCACTAAGGATTATTGAGGGCCAGAATCAGAACACAAAGAGCAGGAACAAACCAACAAAGGGATTCAAGGCTGGAGAGCCTGGAGTAAGGGAGGGGCTAGGGTATATACCTGGGGAAGGGTAGGAGGAGTCAGGGTACAAACAGTCCAATGGAGAGAGGGCCCAGGGGAGGAGCTGGACTGGGGTGATACAGGCAGAACCAATAGGAGAGAAGGGAAGGAGTGATCTTCCTGGGAGAACCATCAGGGAAACTAGGAACACAGAACATGCCAGAACTGTGGGAGTGAGCATCAGTTGACAGGCAGAAGTTCATTTGCATGGAGATGCAGGGAGCCCTGGGAGATTGCTTCACTTCCTCATCCTGAATTGAACAAGGGTGCTCTCCCAAGGCATCCCAGCCCTGTTTCCTTCATGGCTGTCTCCCACAAGCAGTTTGTTTGCCATCCTGACCCAGGGTTGTCATGGCACCTGGCTCCTTGTTATGGGAGGCCACAGCTGTCACCTGCCAGAGTGACACATGGCTCCTGGCTCCCTGTCCCTTGCAGAGTGGCCACCCTTGTCTCACCCTGTCAGCAATGGGGTGTTTTGTGAGGTTAGCAGCAGACCCGCACACATATCTTTGGGAGCCCAGCATCTGCATAAAAGCATTCTGCGTCATGCTGATGGCCTGCAAAGTTTCCAGGGTGCCGTTTGTCCATAGGTCCTGACGGCCATTAACCCTGGGCTCATCCTCTTCTGACCTTGCAGACACAAACAATCACCCTGGTTACTGCAACAAGGGCAACAGCCAGAGTTACATTCATAAATTACTCTCCCTTTTTGTCCTGGTCACAAACTGGAGGCTTTGTGAGGTGAATGCTCATTCTGACAAACTGTTGTTTTGATGCCAGTCTTAAAATGTCATCAGATCAAGGCATGAACTTATCACCAGGGACCTCCATCCAGCTTGCTGCTTCAAGTGCTTGAGCTTGGGCAAAAGCCACTTTTCCTTTGCTGAGAGGGGAATGGGCCTCATAACTGTCGGGACCCAGGACATTCCTCTGACTGCCCTGGGTGATTCGAGACCCGGTGTCCTGGTTCAGGGCAAATTTGGGAGAGAACCCCCAAAGGGCTCCTCTAGAAAAGCAGACTCAATCGGTCCCTCCCCCAAACCGGTCCAGGAGAAAATACCTCCTTGGAGAAAAGTGGAAAAAACCTGTTTTTTGAACAATAAAACCTAAACAATACTAAACAATAAAACCCCTTGCTGCTCCAAAAGAGATGACAAACCCAGAAAGTCCCTCCCCAGGTTGCAGTTCAGCTCACTCAGTCCCTTATCAGTCCCTCTGGCGCTGGAAATGCCGCAGCCCAGTCCCGGCCCGCTGGCCACCGATGTGAGCTGCCAGTGCTCTGCTGGGTGTTCAGTCCAGAGCAGGTTTAAAGAGGTCCAAAGAAAAGGGGAAAAAACCACAGTCCAGGGAACTTCTTTGCCTCAGCTAGCTAAACTAACTAAAAGCAAAGGAGAGCTCTGTCCCGCTGTCTGTCCATCTGCAGACAGTCCAGGAGCAGGAATGTGTAGGAGTGAGTGCAGTGTCAGAAAACAAACTGCGTGCTTCTTCTCTCCCCCCTTCAATCTCTGGAGCAAGTCTTAAAGCTGCAAAACTTATTATTCAGCACAAACAGAACAAGACGACTGGGGATAAAAGCATCATATAGTCAACCTAGGACACCCTGGCAAGGGTCTCAGAGACTTTGGCATGGAGTCAGATACCTGTGCCTTCGATTTTAGTCCATGGAAAAAATTTCCAACTTTGTGTGAAGATTTACAAGCCACAAGAGTTTGAGTAGAATGATACTTAATTTGCCACAAGGTGAAAAGGTGGTAGGATTTTGGGATTTTAGAATGAGGGTTCAAGGGGCAAGAGGGAGGAATCTGGATGTGTCCTGTCCTTCTCCTTCTTCTTGTCTCCATGTTCTGCTGTGATGGTAGCACTTTTTAATTGGCTTAGAATAGAGACAGACTGTCTAACATAGGTGATAGGTATTGAAAAACTATTGTAAATAAAGTCCATGTAGTTCATAGTATAAAAAGTTAACACCACCCCAAGGGCAGAGGCTGTGCCACAACCTGACCTGCTGGACAGATCTCAGCAGGTCAGAGAAAGAATGTGATAGATAATAAAATATAAACAACCTTGAAAAGCAGAACTGATGAATCTCAACTTTTTCTTCGGTTACAGGGCTAGGATAAAAGACTTTCTAATACCTCGGGAGTCATCTCAACCACAGAAACCCGAGACATAACCATCAACCTTCTGAGCTGGTGCAGCATTTCCCAATGCATAGCCAGCATGTCATAGGGTGTAAACAGAGCATAGAAAAAAGTGCTTGTCATATGATGCAGATAAAAAGCTGACAAAACGCCAAAGTAGTTGAGAACAGAAACCTGAGGAATAAATGGGAGATATTAGAGTACCTCTATTGTTACATCAGCAAGATTTCCTCCACCTTCAGAATTTTAGTGTAGGGGACCTGGGAAGAACCAGAATCCATTTCCCGAAAGCCCATGTTTCAGTCGTTGTTGGGAAGCTATTAATGCAAATAGGGCTGTGCTTCCATTCCAGCTGGTTTTGCCTCAGAAGGTACTGCAGGTGGTGATGCTTTGTGTCCTTTGATGAGGGAACAGAAGAGCAGGTGTCCTATGGCTCCCATTCGTAGGAAGAGCACAAAACCAAGGATCAGCCTGTGCCTGTTTGCACAAAGCGTTTGAAGAGCTGCTGCCAGCAGACACATTTTGATCAGAGACAAGGAGGGAGCACTTCCTAAGGCATTTTTTTCCTTGGGAACCTGTGAAAGAAATCGTCAAACACAGATGGATTTCCTACAAAGCCACTTGTAGAAAGCTTCTTTTCTCCCTCCCCCAGAGATGGTATTCCTACAGGGAAGCCCAGGGGTGGGAGTGGAGCGTGCATGTAATCACTTCTGTGGATAATTGATAGATGCATGGTATCAGGAAATTAAATATTTCTAGCAAGGCAAATTGCAACAGGAATTCAGCATTTGCCTTTGAAAGATTGGTGTAAATTTCAATAAGATAACAGCCAGGATTTCTCATAGTGACTTTGCACCCTTCAAGTTTCGAGGGCCAGATTCCAAAGATATTTAGGCATTTGTTTCTCAAAAAAAAAAAAAAAAAAAGGAAATTGAAATCAAACTCCTACAGATTGCCTCCACAAACACATGATAGTATATTAATCTGAAAATAACATCCCAGGGCTGCTGAAACCTTTCCCATCAGTTTCACATGGATGACCTGTGGATGTTTGGATGTTTAGCCTTATAAGGCTATGCCACATTTTTCTTTCAAGTGACTTTACTTTCTCTTCTATTTCTGGGATTAAACATTCCATCATTTTTACTATTTTAGTTTGATTTAGGTCAGAAGCATCTTTCTGGCACCTAATTCTAATTTCAAAATGTCAATGATTTTTTCAGACAGGTGGGAGTTTTTTTCATAGAGTGACCCCCCTTTCTTGGGTGAAATTTTTAACAATATAATCTCTAACAATTAGGAGATTTATTTTTATGTCTCTCTGACAGGAAAATCAAACTTCAGGTACTAAGATGGATGTCAAGTTCAGGTGATTATGTTGAGGATTTAATTCACACAAATATAATCACTTTCTCTAGGTCACTTTTTGAACACTGTGTGCAAAGTCTTGGTTTCAGTGTTACTCACAATTTCTGAATTCTTATAGTTTCATTCCTGTGCTTGAGATGTGTATTAAATCATATCCTAGGACAAGCATTTTGCAGCCAAAACCCCCTGTAAGCCTAAATATTTGACTTGGAAGGAAGAACAAATTTCCCTTCCAAGAAGAACATTTCTTCATTAATAATTCTATATTGGGGAAGTTAGAATTCTTCTTTGTTTCTAGTATTCACCAAATTACTTCTGCTGAAGCAAAAATGACAGCTTTGGAAAACTTCTAATAAAAGTCTGCTTCTGTGTGAATCTTTCTCTCCCTGAAATAAAAACAATCTAGAGTGTGTCAAACTTGATGCCACAAGGAGACTAAGGGAGGGTGTATTTCTGGCTTATTTGAATATATTTCATGCAAGATATATGCTTCAGTTCCACTAATTCACCCAGTGTTGCTTGTCACAGACCATGGTGGCAAGAAGTGCTCTACAGACTTTTAAGCAGCAATGTTTTGCTGGTCCAACCTAGAACAGTCCTAGCACTCTAGAAAAAAAGGTAAAATAACTCACACTTGATCTTGCAAGCCTGGAGCAATGGAAAAAAATCATCCTGAATCAGAGGATGTTCAAGAGAAGCATACTGGGAGGCACAAACCGAATAAAACAATAATGTCTAAACCAGAATGCTTAAAGCTGTGGAAGAAGAACAGGGAGATTTGCCTTGCTACCAGATCCCAAATGTACTGTGGGTTCCAGCAGCCCAATTTACAACCCTCTTGGGAAGGATGAGGGAGCCACAGAGCAATTAGCGGTGCTCAGACCTGCTGGAGAGCACATGAGGTCCTATCTGAAAACCACATGCAAGTTTGATTTTATAAGTTTACTCTGGAAAAGTAGAGAAGAGTTTAATGATAACAGGTAGGAGTTTAATTCTAGCATCCCCTTTCCTATTCCCTCTGCTCTAACAGAGGTTGGCTACTTTTTCTCCTGCAAACACAGTAAGGAGCTTTTAATTTCCCCCTCTCCTGAGGGATGAGATATAAACCCCCTTACAGCACTTAGCTGACTGATAATGCAGAAGCTGTACAGAAGAATCAGGTGCTATGACACATTGAAAACAGGAGTCAAAGAAACACAGATAGTATTTTTCAATAGTACCAGTTGAGGATAAATTTCATTTTCACATCAGTTCCTCCCATTCAGAGCTGAAACTGAGAAAAACAATCTGCCAGTAGAGAGGTCCCAGCTGTGTCAAGGTTCAGTGACAACTAGAAGTCTGGCCATGCCTCCACAGATGTGTCTCTGGGGTTTGCAGGATAGCAATGAGATCAGAAAATTGTAAAAAGGGCCTGCCAGAAACTGCTCCAGCCTGCAAATGCCTCAGGCATTTGTTGGGGACAAAGCAGCTCCTGTCACCCATGGCTAGTGTGACTTTGCTGCAGCACTTTTTGGTTGCAAATTTTCTCATGGCTGTCACCTGTTGTGGTGCAGGTTTTTTAATTTATGCATTCATTTGTGTTAAATCAGCAGTAGTAGTGCAAAAAGCTTTACTAGTATTGCCAATGGAAATACCATTAATCTCCCCAAAAGAAAACACTAAACAAGGGCAGTGTTACCAGATAATGTTCAAGCCAATTCACAAACCTTTTTTAACAGTGGAAAGTGAAAGGTTTGTTGTGAAAAGTATTGTTATTTTCTACACTGTTGAAAATATCAATACCACATGTCGGGGTTGGAACTCTTCAAGAAACAAATATTGATTTCCCTCTTTCTTGATGTACAAATGACAGACAATGGCTGAATGAACTCTGAATCCTTTAATTGTTCTGGAGCTGACAGATTCTGTTAGGATTGGATTTTTATTGTTTCATTGTTCTCCTCTTTTCTTCTGCCACCACCCCCCCAACCCATCTTTGAAAGCTTTGAGGGGAGATGCTTTGCTTTTTTTCCTTTTTTGTGTTAGAAAGATAAGTAAAGGAGTAGTTTAAATTAATGTAGTATTCCCTGTACTGCAGTTCACTGTCTGGTCTGATTATTCTAATTTTAGTATTACTTTCAGGAACACTGTAGCAATTTCTTGGAAATACAAGGTACTAGTGATGATAAACATTCTTATTTTTCAAAAACAACAAGATACGTTCCAGAAAATTACGCTATTAAAAAATGTCCACTGTATAATAGTGAACTGTGGACATTTCATTTCAGTTCGAATGCTACAAACAAAAATCCGGCTTTAAAATCTGTAATTTCACCAATTTTACAACAAATATGAATGGCAAAATTGAAAGAGAAAGACAGAGGAATACATAGGCACATGTGTTTCTAATGATCCAAAGACTAAGCAGACTTCGGAGCAAAATGAAAAGGATTAGAGTGGAGTAATTTTTTTTCTTTAGTTTTATTTTATGGAATAAGCACTATTCTTCAATACTGGGTATATATCATGCAAAGCTTAAAAAGTAGTTATTCACTGTCCTGAAGGTCACCCAGACACACTAAATTAATTTCATTTTCTTGGCAAGAGATCCAGGCTTGTTATGTAATCTGTGAAACATGGGACTCTCCCTCCAATCCATTTCAGGCAAATGTGATTTTTTTCTCTAGGGAAGTAGGAGAGACAGAAGGTGGCTGAATCTAATCCTGCTGTACCTGTGCTCATCCAGGGACAGCAGCTGGAGGGACAGCGCTGTAGAAGTGTCCGCATGAGTGAGAAATGTTTCAGAGTGTGCCTGTGCCTGGATCCGACTGTGCCACGCTCACCACGCTGGTGGCAGCACAGTGGCAGCCAGTTGAACAAGTCCCAGGCTTGTCCCCCAGGGCTGTGCTGACAGCCACAGGCTGAAATCCCCTTCTCCCTCAAACAGAAAAAGAGAAATTGTGACCCTGTGCTTTACTGTGATGCTAATAGCTTATAATATATATTAGAAATAAAATATTTTGATATTTCATTTGAATGCCATAGTTACTTATTTCAGGTGGACCCAAAGCCAGGTAGGAGGGGGCTACCAACATCAGTGTGTTCCTCCTCCCAAGGGAGAGGAGGAAACCCCCAGCAATACCATCACAAACCTCCCAGCAAGAGAGCCAGGACACCGAGGGCTCCCTGTGAGCCCCAGGCTGTGGCTTTGAGCTGTGGGACCTCAGGAAGGGTTGGAAGGGCTGGGATAGCACAGAGAGGCGCTGGGGCTGTTTCTGTACTGAGTTCTCACTGCCCTGCTGGGGCCCTTCAGCATCAACTCATCCCAGGGGTGTGTGACTGGCACAAGTGCTCTGGGGCTAACACCATCGCTGTGTGTCATTGCAGTTCCTGTACATACTCATAGCCCAAATGCATGGCATTTTATCAGGCACTTCCTTTTTTCTTTTTGATACTAATGAATTTAAAGGGTTTAATGATGATTTTTTGGGGTGAAATGAAGTTGCCAAGACTGAAGCCAAATGGCGGGGGAAAACCCACTTCAGTTACAGTGAGGAGACTGTCTCACTCCCAGCTTCCCCCTGGGTACATGGTCATCACCTCCAGAAAGTTCTCTGTTCTCTGTGAAATTATTGGTTTAAAAGGGCTGCAATATTTTGCATATTCCTTATCCCTCATTCCTTTTGAACCCTCACCCTCAAATTCCACCTTTATTCCACCTTATGTAAGTCATGTTTACCCCTCCTCTTGGGCCCTTTTGGTGCACCCCTTTGTACTGTGTTCGTCTTGGCCCTGTTTGTTATATTCATATTATAAGTCCTATTTATTTTTGGGTCACCAATCTGTGCCCATTCCTCATTTTTGATCTCCAAATTTGGAGACCTCTCACCAATCTCCCAGGCGGTCCAGGGGTCTGTTCATCTGGTCCAGACCCCGACTGACTGCAAGTCCCCTGTGCTTTTCACAAATAAAAGTAAATACCCTCTAAGAAATGAAACACAGCTATCCAGTATATCCTGTTTCCACAGGAAAGAAAAAAACTCTTACAGGATGGGAAAATGAAGAATGTTTAGTCTGTGTTTTTTTTGCTGACTAGACATAAGCTAAATAAAGTAGTGAAAATATGTAATACATGTGATAATCCCTTTTTTTCTTTTGTCCTCTCCTCTTTTCTCTTGTTCCATTCATTATTGAATTCTGAATATGCACGGCATGTCCAAGAAAAGTATGATTTCCCCTTTATCTTTTATTTCTGGACAGCAACTTTCTTGCTGTGTCTGCAGTTCCCAACAATGACAGTCATTAAATATGGGACATAAATAACAGAAACAGCTGTTATGTGTATTGATTCAGTGAAACAGTACTTGTGCTTTAAAAAAAAAAGGTCATTCACCATTGCCTGAGAAAATGAAATGCTTAAGATGCCATTTTCCCAGGGGACAGAGGTTTTCCAATAAATATGACTGAATTTATAGGGGAATATTTCTTCCATATTTGTTCCAAATTTGTTCTAGAATTGAGAAATACTGTGGCAAGGGCAAGCTGGAATTATTCATAACCTCGGTGTTTAGCTGCTGATAATTGGCTGCAAGAATGTGGGACATCTCTGTATTTGATTTGCAAAAAAGATGCCTTTTTTTCAAATTAAAAAAAAATCAGACATTGCAGAAATACACGTGAAAAAGAGGTGAGGATGAGCTTCCAGCCATAACAGGGAATTGCAGCATATCAAATTTCCTGGGAATTTTGCTATTTGTCAGTAACAGTGAAGTATGGCTACAATAAACCATGGTGCAAATGGTGAAAAAAAAATTCCCAAAGTTATAATTAAACAAAAATTGCTCTCTCTGTATGTAATTTTTTCCTGGAAGCTAATGGAAGAAGAGCTGTAGCCGGGTTTGTCAGGGACGGGGGAACAGGGGTAAGCAGCAAGCATACGACAGCCCTTGTAAGAGAAACCCACTCATCAATAAGTGAGATGACTGGGAGAAGGCAGCACTGAGTGCTCACCTTGGGAAATCAGTGTCAGGTTTATTACAAACAGAGGAGTGCATTTAGAATTAAACACAGACCTCTGTGACATGAAAGCAGTGATTCTGGGTTTTTTCTGCTTGAATCTCAGTGGGCCATCACTAGTGGTTTCCATCAGAAGAATTAATTATCCTTCTCCATTATCCTTCTCAATGTTATTTGGCAAAGACTCCTGCAAACTGAAGCCCCTGAACCAAAGGTCTCTCTAACATGCAGGATGGAGAACTGTGCCTCCAAGTGCTGTCCCTCCCAGATGGTGAGAGTCAAGCACAGAGCAAATCACCCTCTGCAGAGGTGGCGAGCCCTGCTGTGGAGGGCTGCTCCTGCTGCTGTGCTCTGCAGCACAACATTTATTATAGTCATGGCTTCAGCTGGGGTTCTTTCCCTAATATTTCAGCTGAGGTCTTGGAAGAGGCTGGTTTGCATCTCTGTGAGTCTGTGCATCAGGCTGCCTTTCCTTACATCTGGTGGTTTGCCTGTTACGGTGAGTTAGATCAGAGGCTCTGCAGCAATGGTTTATCACAGACAAACCACTCCATCTGCTCCTTCCTCTTCCTGCAGACGAAGCAGACACAACAGGTTTGGTGCTGCCCAGTGAAGTATTAAAATTCAAACAAACAAGCAAACAAGCAAACAAAAAAGGAATCTGTAGTTAGGAATCACGATGAAAATTTACAGCCCCCTCACTCTCTCACACGCTGAAACCTGTTTACTGTGTGTTCTCCAGGGTAACACACTCATCAGACTATGACTCTTTTTGGGTTTTTTTTTAATACAACAAGCATCTAATGTTAAAAACATTCTTTGTGATTAAACTTTTTAATATTTAGAAGTATCCCAGCTCTAGAATTCAGCACGTGTAGAAGTCACTTGATTTTTAGGAGCTGCAGGCTGGCCTGTCCTTCTCTGCTTTTCTCATTCCTTTTCAGGGAATAAGATGCAGTGAAAACATAGGAACTGTGCTTATGAACATTTAATAATGATTTAGGAATTTAAGATAATTTAGTGCAAGGTATTTTTAAGTTCTCATTAAGTTGTAATTGAAACATCAACCTTGTCGATATTCTGTGGAGTAATTTAATATTCATGTCCTGCAAGTTGAGGCAGACTTCCAGAGTTAAAGATTGCTCAAGATCTAATTCTTTTGTGGGCAATACTCTCAACTATTAAAGGCATTAGAAAGAAATTGTTTAATTTAAAAACTATAACAAAAGCCAACAGACCTTTCTAGTTAAATTAAAGCTTTTCAAGAAGATTTGATTAATGGTACACTGCATTATTAATTTAAAATCTATTATCTTTGCATTTCTAAAAAAGACCCTTAAATATGCTTAGTCTTCTATAATTAAGAAGAATAAAAGAATATTTGCAGGAAACCTAAAAACTACAGGGTATTCTTTGTGCAAATGGACAGAAGAGATGTGAGAGAAGTCTTCCCACATCTTTTTTCCCCATCCAAGTTCTTCTGCCTTGTCACCCTTTGTGTCTCAGATCCTCGACTGTCACATGAGGAAAAGAAGGAAATCATGTCTTTGTGATGCATTTGAATTGCTTTATTTCTGTTTCAGTGCAGGCAATAAAAAGCACTTAGAGAAACATGAAGTCTCTACCAGAATGGTAAAGTGTGAGGAGCTATTAGCCCCATGCCATTTAGCTATAAACACGAATACAGCTTTAACAGAAATCTCATGGGGCTTGGTAGAGGTGATTCCTACAGGCTTCCTTCTTTATTTGGACACAGTTTTCAATTTCACAGGGTAAAGGTTCTTCCTAGTTTGTGAAGGTCCAGCCTCCACTCCTGGCAAGGAGGTACCACAAGGGCTGTGAGAAGCCTCCCAGTCCCTAGACAGGGCTGATTAGGGACTTTCTTCTCTCTGACACAGGCTGAACCCCTGAATTAAGGGATTGAGGCAGTAAGTGCTAAAAAGTGCTGCTGTTCAATCAACTTGTGCCCACGTTGCCTCCTCTTCTTCTGCCTTGCTTCTGCTAGGCAGCCTCTGCTCAGCAAGGCTTCTGCTTACCCCTTCCACAAAGGAATTCAGGGCAGCTCCTGCAGCCCAGGAGGCTCCCTGGACAAAGATTGGCAGATCTGCTTGTACAGCCACCCACAACCCAGACAACAGGCAAGGAAGCTGCAGGAATGTTTAATTTCATCCCAAAACAGGCTCCTTCATCTGCTCCTGTGAGTCATCTCACATTCTCCTTTGACTGACTTGATGGATGCCCCCAAAGCACATGGGACTCCAAGGAGCCGCTCACACCGACTCCTCCGCAGGGACCTGTGATCCACTGAGTAAAAACCCTGCTTGGGATGAGCCAGTTTGACTCTGCTTCACAGAGACTGCCAGAAAGGAACACCCTGTCCTTACCAGCTGAAGGAACACCCTGTCCATACCAGCCTAGGCTGATTGCTATTCTTTTCTTTTCAGAATTCACCAAACAACAACAAAAGTAAAGTAAAAATGGCAGCTGGAAATAACTTAAGAAGGAAAAAACCATTTCCCCTAGAAATAACGTTGTCAAACCAGAAACAGAATCAACACATGCACAGATGTAAGGCAATCCAAAATTTGAACCCCAGTTAAGGAATTACAGATTTTGGGGCAGGATGTGGAAGCACTACAACATAGCCCTGTAGACATAAACATGAATGTGTGTTGTAAACTCCACATCCACAGATGTGTGACTCTTAGCCAAGAATGATCTTTATACTGAGTTTTCTAGAATTTATGGAGCAATGACTTTAAAGTAGAAGGAGATAAGCAGAAATGTGGGGGAAAAATGCAGGATGCGGAGGTTCAGGGACATCACACCATAACCAATATGATCCAGTGAAGCCAAATTTATTATCCTTAAAAATATATATATATTTATAATAATTCCCAACTGTCCACGCATCTCTAGGTAATCCATGATTGGTTAACCCTAGCTGTTCACGCGTCTAAGATAGGATGCTGATGGGATCATCTGATTTTTCATGTGTCTGGCTGTGCTTTTCTGTCCCTCCCATGAACTGTCTTTTTCCTCACTTTCCCAAGCTCACTGACAAACTTGCTGAGTCCATTTGACTCTTCTTCTTGTATCCTTTTCACGGATATACCGACCCAATTTTCTAAAGATGTCCATTATTGTTTGTGAACGTGTCCATTGTCCATTAACCCAACCAGGCTGGATTTTGCATTGGATGAATATGGCCATTATTTCTCAAAACCTCCTCAATCTGCAACAAATCCTCAACACAGAATGATCTGATAGGTTAAGGTAAGG
>NC_066343.1:12584349-12627709 GCF_022539315.1 Serinus canaria
TCCTACTCTGTCAGCAGCAGCCCCTGTCCAGAACTGGCTATAAAATATGAGCAAAGCAGCTGGGAACAGCAATGCATGGAATCCTATGGCTCAGGAGCTCTTATGTCAGAGCCCTGCACGTGCCTTATGCTTGTCAGCACCTTGTTCTCTGTGCACAAAATAGTGATTGGTGGAGGTTTTCTAACTAAGAGCTCTTGAGAAGCAAACATTCTGCTGGGATTCTCATGAGTGTATCCGTTAAGTTCACTGCTGGGAAACAGAAAGTAAGGGCAGGGTAGCAGATGAGCTGGGAGCTGATCACTCTCTGCAAAGGGCTCGTGTATGATGTGGGAACACCACGTTCCAGGATGGGCGAGAAGGGTAGATGTGCTCAAGGTGCAGCAGGTTTGGGTTCACCCAGATTGCAGTCAGGGGTGGTGAGCACTGGAAGATGCAGCTGCAGTCCCCATCCATGTCCCTTTCCGTGGTGGCTTTAGGGTGTCTGCAGCCTGGATCCAGAACGCCCTGGGGGCTCCTATGGCTGCCTTTGCACTCAGGGTGAGGATGCCTTGGAACTGCTGAGGTCAGCCGTGGGGACCAGGGCTGGGGCTTGTGGCCTGGCAGGTGTGGCTCTGGGGGCTGTGACATGCCAGGGCATGGGTCACAGTGGGAGCTGTGAGCAGGGGCACGGCCAGCTTGGCAGCTGAGTGACATGGTTCAGCTGGCTGTGACATCACAGAGGACAGGTCATGCTGGCATCTGTGTCCAGGGGCAGCACCGGGCAGTTGGATTCTGGCAGCCAGTGAGTGCACATGCAGGGGGAAAGCTGGGCTGGATGGGGGCTGGGAAAGGTGCCCTGGGGGTTTAAAGCCAGAGTGAGAGCTGGGACCCTAAGGGCAGGGCACTGTCCCCAGGGCTGGGGGAAGAGAGGCTTGGGGCTCTCAGCGTGGCAGGTGCCCAGAGAGGCTCTGGGGACATTCCAAGTGCCACCAGCCCCCTGCTCCCTCCCAGCCAGATGAGCTGAGCCCCCTTTCTTCCATGACCCCCCTTTCTTCCAGGCCATGTTTCCAACACTGGCCTTCGTCCTGGCCCTGTTAGCCACCCATGCTGGGCTGAAGATGGAACTTCCAGTTGACAAGCATGAAGTGAAACGGATGCTGGAGCGTGAGAAATATTTGCACCAAGAGATGGTTCGGCTCCTGCAGGAGATTGAGGCAGCAGTGGGACCATGGAAGCCCTGCTCTGTTCTGCACTGGAAAAGCAGTGGCTTCTTTGGGTCAGTGCAGCAGCCCTGGTTCTGGTTCTCGCTATGGCCTGCTGGCTGGTCAGGAGAGGAAAGCGTGGCTCTGCCAGCAGGAGGAGGCAGGAGGGATCCAGCAGTGAGGAGAAGGTCAGTGAGCATGAGAAGGTCAAGGGTGCAGACTGGGGTGGCAGCACTTTCGCTGTGCCCAGCCCATCACCACTGGGCACATCCAGGATAAGGCTGGAGTGGGCTGTGAGCAACCTGATCTAGGTGAGAATGTCCCTGCTCATTGCTGTGGTTCACACTGGACAGCCTCTAAAGGTCACTCCCAAGCCCAACTGTTCTGTGATTCTGCAGCAGGGCCTGCCCAGCACCAAGGTGCTGCAGGAGCTGGTGGACGAGCTCCTTGGTGTCTGCCGAGTGCTGTCCCGGAGGAGCTTCATGCCGGAGCTGCACCCAGCTGTTGGGACGGACACCAGTCCTGCAGCCTGCTGCGTCCAGGAGAACATCAGCACCTACCGCACGCTGGTCATCCTGCGGCCACCCCCTGGCCACTCCTTCAGCCTGGAGAGCAGGAAGTGGCCGCCAGCCAGGCGCATCCGTGTGGTGCTGGAGTGCCTGTGCTCCGGGGAGCGGCTGCTGGGGCACACGTGCTTTCTGCACGCCCCTGGTGGCCAGCGGCCCACGGATCAGGACTGGTACCTGATGGACACCCTCTGCACAGGCTCCTACTTGGACATGGAGAAAGTCGCCTGCTGGGTGCAAACACTGGTGCTGTCGGCCTGGCTGCTCCTGCCGCAGTCGCGCCACTGCCAGCTCACGGCGCTGCCCTGCGGCAAGTCCTGCAGCTTCCGGCTGAGCGGCGCCTCTGGCCTGCACTGCAGCATCGAGATGGCTCTGGCCGTGCAGCATGGCAGCTCAGGTGCCTGCCCTAGGCCTTGAGTAGGCAGCAGCCAGCTCTGCCAGCAGCACCGTGTGGGCCAGAGAGCTGCCGCCTCTCAGACTCACTGCTGTGATGGCACTGATGCTGAGGTGACAACTTTGCAGCCAAAAAGGAGTTGAGGGAGGTGAAGTCAACCATTCCTCATGGGACATTTTTTGTATTCTGTTAGGATTCTTTAGTTCCTTTATTATGAACTCTGAGAAATATAGCTAGGTGATAATACTTCCAAAACCTCCCAAGGCAGAGCTGGGAAGGTTAACATGACTTCAAATATGTAGAAGTTTTTGTTAAGAAAACTTATACATCCATAGGAGGCTTTCCTACAGTTTTTTATTCTTAAAAAAAAAATCAGTTATTTTAACTGATTTTAAACATTCAGTCTCCCATAAAGTCAGGAAGAGGAAGGAGGAGCTGGGTCAGGAGAGTGCCACGTGCATGAGCGTGGGGAGGGTCGGCTTACCAGGGGCTGGTGTGGCAATGAGCATATACAAGGATTGTTGCTGGTGCGGGCCTTGTGAACAGGCCCGCTGGACAGCCAGTGCTGTCCCTTTTTCTCTTTTCAGTCCCTTGTTGTGGTTCAAGAAACCTTTTAAAATTTTAAGAAGTGAGACACTGTTTCTCACAATGCATAAAACTGATGCAAGATCAAGGGTTTAAAAGGCCATTTTGTGCATGAGCCTCAGGCATTTTGACACACACCCAGAACTGTCCCTTTTGCTTTGCTGACTTTTTTATTGTTCTCAATAAAAGATTTATAACTCATTCCCACTTGGAGTCTGGCTCATTTATAACAAGCCTGGGCTCATGGAGAGCTGCTCCTGGTGTTGGGCTGAGCCTGCTGTGCCGAGCAGCCGTGGCCATGGAGACGCAGGCGGGAGCTGTACCCAAGGCCGGCAGGCGGCCAGGGCCGGCTCGCAGCTGTGAGGACGCCGGCAGGCCGTGCCCTGAGGCCGAGGCCGTGGCGGGCTCTCCGCGGGCAGGGCTTATTCCAGCCGGCCGCAATGTGCTGCCTCCCGTGGGGGCCCGGCTGCGCCAAGGCAGGCAGGAGCGCGGCGGGGCCGGCAGCGGCGGGCAGAGGCCGCAGAGAGCAGCAGCCCGGCCGGGCCCGCTGTGGACCAGCAGGGAGCTCCCGGGCAGCCCTCGGCCGTGTCTGTGCGCACAGGGCAGGAGCAGAGCCCGGAGCAGAGCCCGGAGCCTTGGCAGGAGCCGGCCATAGCGACAGCTCGCCGTGCCCAGGGCGGCAGCCACAGCCCCTCCCCTGCCGGCCACAGCAGCAGCCACTCACCTGCAAGGCTCCGGCCCTTCCCAAAGAGGAGAGTCCTGGCCCCCAGCACGCCCTGGAGCCCCGCAGCGAGAGGAGCCGCTGGCATCGCAGAAGCAGCGCAGAGGGCACGGGAGGAGGAGGAGGAGGACATGAGACTCTTTCTGGGCTGCGCTGTGGCAGCTCTGTCCTCTCGGCCTTCGCCTTGACCCTTTGGTTCTTTTCCCTGAGCCTGATCCCCATCCTTAGCCAAGGGCCCCCAGCCCTTTCTAGGACTGCAGGAAAAGCTCCCTCAGTCACAGAATCACAGGCTCGGAAGACACCTTCAAGATCGAGTTCAACCCATGCCCTAACACCTCAACTAAACCACGGCACCGAGTGCCACATCCAGTCTTCTTTCAAAGGCTTGAAGGGATGGTGAGTCCACCAGCTCCCCGGAGGGGTCTGTCCCAGCAAGAACCAAGATAACACTGGGGCCTTCTATTCCCTGGCACTTGGAGCTCTGGAAGTTTGTCTTTCTGCTTGGGCAAAGGCCATGGAAAATGTTATAAATGATCAAATCAGCAGCCAAATTTATAAAAAATTTAACAATGATTTATTAGAACGATAACTAAAATAGAATTTCGAAAAACCACCACAGCCAAGGCAGCGTCAACCCCGGAAGTCGGCGCTGGGTGAACCTGGATCCCACTGCCAAAGTGCCAGCGTCTCCTCAGTGGTTCACCCCGACTGCTTCATGCCGCTGGCTTATATATTGTTTATTCTGCCTGAGGCAGAAATGATAGAAGGTTTCTTTTTGTCGCTTCACATATGTAACTGGGACCATACATGTGCAGAAATATACAAAAGCCAGTCCAGATGTCTGGATGGCTGTCTGAACTTCTTCAGAAGAGCCTTCTTTCACAAGCAGCAGAGCAGGGCCGGTGCTCAAGTTGGTAGATGCAATCTCCCCAGGTGCAAGTTCTTGAGTGTGGCTCGGACATTCCTGGGAAGTGGGCACTCATGGCCCAGGAAGGTTTCATTCATACGTTAGTGGGCCTGATATTATCTTAAGGATGTCCGGGAACTAATTGAATAGAAATAAGACTCTGCTCCCAGCCAGGGTGGTCAAAGACATAATTTGGATCTTACAATATTTTATACACATATATAGCATGAATTATCTCTACTATATACTACAGAAAAATACTGAGAAAACTAGTCACAAATAGAGTAGCCTACAGAGCTATAACTAGATGTGCAAAGAATGCAGAAAACATAGGAAAGAAAAAAAAGGCAAAACCCAAATGGCATCAGCAAGATCTTGGGCATGAACACATAGATCCAGGTGGTCTTCTCGGCTCTATTTCTTCGTATTTCTGGGAACCAGAGGCATCTTGCTTGATCCTCTGGGGAGATGCGTTTGGGAGGTAAAGGTTCATTTCCTTTTTTCTCCTTGGAGCAGCTCCTGTTCCTAACATCAGCTGAGCCTCTCTCCAGCCTGATGTCTCTGATTGTTGCAGCAAAACAACTTGTGGCAGACAGAAGACACTGACACTTGCAGAGACCTGCCTTTTTCCAGTGCCAGCTGTGAGTGGGAGTCAGAAGAAAAACTCCAGAAACCACAACTCCATTTGAAGATTCCCTTTTTTTTTCATTCCGCAAACAAGCTCTACATCGACTTCTGAATTGTCTGTTGTTTGTTAAGGATGGGAAGTTCTCTCTCATGATTTTTTCATGTGGTTTGGAAGTGGATAAGGGTCTCCTTCATTACAAACTCCAGACCAAAGTGCCTTTGGAATATGGCAGTTTTTTCGAAGCCATGGTACTTCTGGATATGAGAAAGCAAGGGCAATGGTATTTGCAGCCAAAACTCAGCAAAGCTTGGCTCAGCCAAAACATCCTGGGGAGATACAGGCCTCCGGGTGCTCCTAGAAATCAGCAGAGTTCCAGCCAAATGGTTCTGTAGCACTAATTACAATCTCTTTGCCTGGCTCAGAGCCTTGCTCAACTGAAAAAGCAGACAGATCAGCAAGGAGTTCCCAAAGGCCCATCACATTTTTAATTTGCTCATCTTACCTAAGTTTGCAACTAAACATGTGTTTGCAGTTGAGCTAATGAGAGAAAAAAACAAAGAAAAAAAAACCCAAAACCCCCCCCCCAGGCTTATGACAGGGCCATGACATTCCACAAGAGGAATAATTGGTGTACATTTCATGGACCTCTCTCAATCCTATTAAAGTACAGTAGTCCTGGTTTAAAATAGACAGGTATGAAACAACTTTGAGAGACAGAGACTAAAATGACTTGTGGATATTTTTTTGAAAATGAGAAAAATTACCCAAAATGTATTTTTAATAACATTTTAAAAAATACCATATAAAAATTAATAACTTCAATAAGTAAGAATTTAAAAAAGAGTTCTTTGGTATACAAATTACTAGAAACAAAATGTGAAAATATGAATGCACATTTTCATAAAATTATGAAATTACTGAAATTACAGACAAAAACATACATATACTGAACTACCTAATTGTCCTAGGGTGACTGTTATCCCCATTCGTGTGTGTAATTTACGCTGGATATTATGTTCTGTGCCTTTAAGACTGGCAGAGTGAAAGTTTTGCTTTGGGCCTCTTATCAGCCACTCGGCGAGACATACAGAGAGCGCAGGACTTAGTGCTGCTTTTTTTGCTTTTTGCCCTGCTTTTTGCCTTTGCTCTTGCTTCTGCTTTGCTTCTGCTTCGCTTGCTCTTGCTTCCCCCGCCATTAGTTAATTTAGCTAAACAGTCCAAATTCCTTTCTGGACTGCTTCCCCTGTGTGTACCTGCCGAACCCAATCTGGACTGGGATTTTGGAAACACCGAGTTTGCACCCTGTTGCCTGAAGCAGCTGCCTCAGCACCGGAGGGACTGATAACAGCGACCACCCCCCAGGAGAGACTTTCTGAATTTGTCATCTTTTTCAGAGTGGTGAAAGAGTGGTGTCATCCAGTATCGTTCATTTTGTGTGCCGGGGGTGCTGTGCTTGTCAAATAAACAGGTTCTTTCCACCTCTCTCCAAGGAATTCTTCCCGAACCGTTGGAGGGAGAGGCCGTGTGGGTTTGTTGTTTGGAGAAGCCCTTTTTGGGGATTGTCTCCTAGATTTGCCCTAAACCAGGACACTAATTAACGCAGATAAAACTGTACTTGAAATTAGCTCTTTTTACATTGCTGGAGTTTTTTCCTTGTGAAGAGGAGCTAGGGTATTGCTGAAGAAAACTGACACAACCAGGTTGGGGCAGCATGCCGTGCTCCGTGCAGACGGCTGCCAGGGGCTGCCTGAAGAGCTCCCTGCTGCAGCCAGAGCCCTCCTGGCCTGGAGCCCGGGAGCAAAGGGCCAGGGCAGCCACCTCCTCCCGGTCCTGACCCTGCCACCCGTCCCTGCTGCTGCTGAGGGAAAGGGAACCAAAGGTCGTTGGTAGGGAACACCAGGGCAGTGCTGTTGCAGCCTGTCCTGCCCTGCCCTGCCTTCAGCGCCCTGCAGAGCCACATGGCATCCTGGGCAGGGAGCAGCAGCTGGCATGTGCCTGTGGGGCTCCTGAGAGCTGGCGTGTAGCTGGGAAAAGCTGCCCCAGCCCTGGCCCTGCCCTCTCCAAGCTGTGGCAGCAGCGCAGACTCTGACTCTGCACAACCACCTCCAGTGCCCACCGTCCACTGGGTGCCCTTGCCTGCCCAGGGGACGCCCTCCCTCAGGGTGCCACAGCCCCAATGCCACCCTTGGGGGAACAAGTGAGCACAGCTTGGCCAGAAGAAGAGGTCACCTTTGCTTCCAAAGTCAAGTCCTTGTCCATCATCATGTATACTGTGCACTAGTGTTAACTAAGGCTTTATACTATTGTGGTTCTGATGTGTTAGGCTAATGAATTTACACAGTCTAAAAACCATGTTTTTTCTTAGCCTCTACCTGCCTAAAGGCAGGGCCCCTCTAGGCCGGGTTATTCTTTTGTTTTTTGAATATATTTTTGGGAGGTTTTTGAAAGAGGATTGGATATGTTGTTATCATTATTATACTTGCTATATGGGCTTATTGGAGTTGTTTCTTTTTGGTGGAATTTTTTCTTTGAGTCTGTTGTCTTTTAATTTAAGTACCCATTGTGCCAGAGCAGCAGTAGATTTTTTTTATCCTATTTCTTTATGTTTTCTCTATTGTTATGTAAAAAGAATTATAGTTTAATTTGTGCGGTGTACTTTCTCTCCCTATCTGGGGGATGTTTGTGTTTGGTATTAGAACTTCTGATTTGTATTGTTGAGATTTGGAGAAAGCTTGCTCTCATCTCCTCTCTGAGATTGTTGTGATTTTCTTTTATTTTGTCTTCTAATTTTTGTAGCTGTGTTTCTACAGTTGTGAGTTTTGTACATGTTGGATTACATACAGTACAGGATGTATTACCTGTATATGTTTGGAGCTTCTTCGCCATATTAAGTACAGTTTCTTTACTGTTATCTTGCTTTATTATTGCTAAAGTAGAAGTGAATTCTTGTGGCCTAGGTCATACAAGTTTTTGTCACATCAGGGATGTATATGGTACTAAGTTTGCATTTATGGTGTTTATGTCATCTGAGAAGACAATTTTTATTATTGTAATTTTTTCTTAAGAGTTTAATCTTTTGTTGTGTGCTCGTCCCTTGGGTTTGTTGCATAGAGAGATTGTCTGTATACAGGTATCTTTGTGCCACACTTGCCAGGACCCATGCCCAGAGATTGTGAGGGTCAGCCCCTCTCATCATTTTTTGGTTGGTGTGGTATTGTTCACAGGGGTCCCAGGATGAGGGAAGAGACGAGAAAGTTGACTCCATGTATCAGAAGGCTTGATTTATTATTTTATGATAGATAATATATTAAAACTATACTAAAAGAATAGAGGAAAGGATTTCATCAGAAGGCTAAGCTAAGAATAGAAAAGGAATGAATAACAAAGGCTTGTCTCTGACCGAGACAGTCTGGGCAGGTGAACTGTGATTGGCCCTTAATTAGAAGCAACCAGATGAGACCAATCACAGATTCCACAGCAGCAGATAAGAGTTGTTTACAGTTTGTTCCTGAGGCCTCTCAGCTTCTCAGGAGGGAAAAATCCTAAGGAAAGGATTTTTCATAGAACATGTCGGTGACAGGTTGGTAACTGGATTATGTGGCAGCGATCTTAAATGCTTTGCTTTAGTATTATTTAGAATTGCAGTTTCGCTTGTAGCATCTTAAAGATAGACTAATTAATTAACTATAGATTTATCAGGTCATTGAGTGCAATCTTAGGTTACAAAAGTCTTTTAGGGAAAAGGACTTAATAGTGACTCTCAATTTTGTGGTAGTTTTTGGTTTTGAGGATCTTTCTCATGGATCATCATCACTGTTTATTGGTTGATTGGTTTAAAATATGTGGGCTTTGTTTGTTGTGGCAGGAGTAACAGCTATTTGGGGAGGTTTACTGTTTAGTTTAGCTGCAGGCTTAGGCTTTCTTGTCTGGTTTAGCTATAGGCTTAGGCTCACTGCTTGCTTTAGCTACAACTTGAGTAGCTGGGGTGTTGGCTGCAGCCTGAGTGACTGGAATAGATGCTGATGTATTTTCTTGCCCCCTTGCCTCTATTTGTTGCTTTGCAGTATCTTGTAGTGTGTGATAAGCATATGCCAGGGCCTAGCTTATTGCATTGATTTTTTTTTCTCTAGTGTCATTATGGCACTTCTTTTTTAGGTATTTCTCTACTTCCATTGGGTTTTGTATGTGTCTATGGGGAAAATCTTAGGTTATACAGTCAGAAAATTTTTTCAGGGTTTGGTTTATATCTTCTCATTCTTTACACTACTCAGAATTTTCCATGCTTGGGTATATTTCTGGGTCAGGGGTCTCATGAGCTGTTTTAGATATCTCAGCTCTCCTTCTAGAGAAATTGTAGACTATATAGATGAAGCTTATAAGATGAAATACTAGGAAGGTGGTATCCTTGGCTTTCAGGGGAAATTAAAAGTGAGTTAATAGATTCAAAGGAGAAGAAGGAAGGGAAAGGTTGAAAAGCCTCATCCAATCCCCTGCCCCTCTTCTAACAAATTGGGTGTAACTACTAATAAATCCCCAAAACATGCTGGTGGAACTAGGACACAGAGTAGGATGAAAAAACTGTAAACCAAACATATCTTGAACAGACTTCAGTACTTTTGTAAACTCCCTATAAATTATTATCACTGAGCCCAGCACAATAGGTACTCTAATCTGTACCCCTCTACTGTAAAAGCTACGTATTAGAGACAATATTGGAGCTATTTTGGATAAGAAAATAATCTTAGGGACTAGAAAGGTACTAAAACCTAAAAGAAGAAGCCTAGGAACTAGAAAGACATGAAGGCTTCTGCCCTGAGAGACACTATGAATTCAAGCAATATGGCTACTGATTGCTTTATCGTAATACAGAGTGAGCACAACTAAAATGCAATAAGTACAGGTTTTTTTCTACTTAAGGAACTCCCCATTGGGAGCCAAAAATTCTGTTTGTCCTGGTTTACGGCAAATGTGGGAGAACACTTTTAAAGGATTTCTTCTAGAAAGCAAATTTAGGCAGCTCTCCTTCTAATTGGTTTGGGGAAAAGATTTCTTTGGAGCAAAGTGGGAAAATTTGTTTATTTAATAGGTAAATCATTTACTAGCGCAAAAAAAATGAACAATATTAAACGATAAAACCTCTTGTTGCTTTAAAAGAGATGACAAATTCAGAAAGACCCCTTTGTGGGCTGTAGCTCAGCTCAGCCTTTTATCAGTCCCTCCAGTGCTGGAAATGTCACAGGCCAGGCTGGGCTCATTGGGCCACAGTGGTTGCCTGTGTGTCTCTTCCGCACAGTGCAATTAAAAAATCTTTATTCCTTATTATCTCTGCCTTTCTTTATCTGTTTTAACTTACAAATGCATGTACATGTAGCAGAAATGTCTTTTTTTTTCTCCTACATCACTTCCTGTCTAGTAATTTCTTTTTATCCTGTTCTGATGCTTTGCTATTGTCATACGTTTTATTCTAAGTGCATTTGTGTTTTCTTGAACATGGAAGTTTTATAAGGCAATGCTCTCATTCACCTGCTTTTATGAAACCCTTCCTTAACTTCAGGGCAAGTAACTGTGTGGTGCCTTTCTGCTTTGTAGATGATTTGGGAAACTCAAGTCATACTCAGCTACAAAAATAATTATGATTTCCTTAAGAGCTCAAGTTAATGGTAAAGCAACTGCAGCTGTTTATTCACTTCACAGAAATTAGGAGAAATTCGCATTCTCACTGCAAATATTGAGGAATGCAGTGCAAGGACAATGGGCATCCCTCAGTTATCCTGACAGATAATGTCACTGGCAAAATTCCCTCTTTTCCAAAGGGTTTTCATTTGCTTTGGCTGTACTTTTTGTGGCTGCAAGTCACATTTCCCTTGATTTAAGGAAATCTCTTGGCAGTTCTTGAAGAAGTCGCCCTTGGAGGAATTACTCATTTCTGCAGTCTTCATTATATGCCCTGTTTTAAAAGGCTTTTATGCTATTTTTCCCCTCTCTGTGTTTTCACACTTGTTCAACAAGGTTTTCTTTCTAAGAATATTAATCCCAAGGGAGTAAAAAATTATTGGATATTTGATCTCTAAGTATTTAAAAAAGAATGATAAATAAAATCTGTATAAATGCTGGATGTAAAATGCAAATAAAAGTAAACTTGAGCGTTCTCCCAAAACCTTAAGAAAAAACCCCCATGTATTCTGTAAAACCAGATCATTCATCTACAGAATACAAAAAGGGGCATGTTCTAGAAGAGAAAATTTGAACCACAGATTTATATGCTTTCAAGGTTTTTGCACTACAGGGGCAGTGCCATTCTCTGAACTGTAATGCTCTGAGCATGTTCTGCTCACCCTGGCAGCTTTCTGCTCTCCCCTGTTACAGATCATCCTCCCAGCAAAAGGTGTGTGCAGCCACCACAAGTCACAGCACGTTCCCACACAGCAAGAACCTGAAGGAGAGAGATGGCTTTCACCAGCCGCTGCAGGTGAAATAATGTCACCTCTCAGCTGCTGAAGGCCTGAATTTCTGTGCCCTTTTCTCCTTTCCCAAATGTAACATTCTGCACCCCAAACCTGCAAACCATTCCTCTCATCAAGGAGGAATGTCTACCCCACCTGTCCTTCAATGCCACCACTTGACTCAGCCGCCTTTCCTTAGACCTACAACTTTTCCCCAGAGTGTGTAAAATGCCTCCTCTTTAGAAAGGCATTTTCCAGAACTCAGCAAAACAAGCAGGGGTGATGAATGGATTGAGAACAGCCCTTTGGAGAAGGACTGGGAGAGATCCTTGAGAAGGAACATTGGATATGAGCTGGCACTGTGTTCTTGAAGCCCTGAAACCCCTCTGTACCTAAAGGGGGATGTCCAACAGGTCAAGGGAGGGAATTCTGTCCCTCTGCTTGAGTGAGAGCCAGGAGCAGGATGCCCATGGATGTTGTGTATGTCCCATTGTTGGTAGTGTTCAGGGTCAGGCTGGATGAGGGTCTAAGGGACATGGTCTAGTGGAAAGTGTCCCTGACCATGGCAGGGGGCTTGGACTAGATGATCTCTAAAGGTCCCTTCCATCCCCACCCTTTCTGTCATTTCATCATTTCTGGGCACATGAGACAGGAGAAAAAAGAAATGAAATGTGACCAAGGCAGCAAGTTAATGGCGGGATATTCTGGGCCACAGACGTGCAAGGAACTCAAGATGAAATCATACCTTGGGCAAGAGTCCTCTTAAAGCATGAAATGTATCTCCTGGACTATCTGTGGCCTTAGTTTCTCCAGGAAAGAAGGAATATCTTGGTACTCCGAAATTCCAGCTGTTGCCTGCATATTTGGACTGTTGAAAGTCCAGTTCCAAATGAAAAGGAATATAACTGCATCCTTTAACAGGCACTTACTCAAGCAAGGAGAAACACCCCTCCCAGTAACAACACAAAGAAGTCCTCATGAGCAAACTTCCATCTTTTTCCACGTGGATTGTGGAGCACCAAAGTACAGCAGTGGACATTCTCCATTTGCACAGGTTTGAAGACAGATCTCTGCACCCTGAGGAAGAGCCACATGGTGGTTGCACACAGCATCCTTGCCTCACACCAGCCAAGCCTCAAACCAGGAGGAATTAGTTTCAAGTGAAAAAAGAACTGCTTGGGCTGAGGACTCTCAGGGATGACAATAGCCAGAGACAAGAGGGGATGATGGCACAGCATGGCCCACATGGTGATGGGTCCTGGGCTCTCCAGAATCATGACAGGGTTCCTCTGGCCCTTGCACCCCACTCTGCTGGGACAGCAACTCCAGCTCCTTCCTGAGGCTCCTTCCTCCTGCTGGGGAGCAGCACAAAAGCACTGGATTCCAGAAACACAGACACTTGGGAAGTGGAGAGGGATCTGGCACTGTGGGCACGTGCCATCAGGAGTGGATAGGGCTGGAGGAAAAACATTGCTTCCTGCTTCTCCCTGAAGCAGGGACACAACCCACAGGGGTGGGAGACTCTCACCCAGGGCTGGCAACCAGCACCCAGGTTCTCCAAATCCCAGCATTGCCCAGGGAAAGCAATGGCAGGAGGAGGCATCACCCAGCCACAGGCAGTCCATGCTGACTGGTCCCAGCACTCCAGGCCTCACAGAAAACCTTGGTGAGGTGTCAGGAGCAGGGATGAGACACAGGGCCATGGACACATGATGCAGGTGGCCAAGGCAGAGCAACATGGACAAGCTGAAAACAAGAAAAAATATTTTCATCTTTCTCCTGACAACATGCACTGGTGGGGACATCACCTGCTGATGGTGTGTGACATCAGCGAGAGGAAGATTGTGACATCTCATCCCTCACTGCTTAAATGCAGACACGGGCAGAGATGCAGCCAGTCAGGCTCTGGCCTGAACTCCTACGGAGGGTGACTGTGAGGTGTGGAAGACTGATCAGATTTCTCTGGTGCTGAGTGGTGCCTGTTCTTGGCAGGTCCCAGTGCCAGTCCCAGAGCAACCAGCAGGGTTTCCCCAGTCCTGCCTAGTTGGGGTAGCCAGGCACTGCAGGTGCTTGCAGCAGAGTGTGAGTTGTGCAGGAAAACATCCCCCCCAGGGAAACATCCCTTCAGGGTGGCCATGGGGCTCAGGGGGCTGGGGGGTATCCTTCTCCAGCAGCCTGGCCATTCCTTCCTCCCCTCTCCTGCAGGGTATGACACCAGCAACAGAGAACAGCTCCTGATCCTCGTGCTCCCCGTGTGCTGCAGAGGCCAAGTATGGCCACAGCGATGGGTGGCAACTGCGCCATCTGCCAGGACACCTGGGATGATGTGGCTTCTGCTCAGCCCTGTGGCCACCGCTTCTGCCGGGACTGCATCCTGCAGTGGGCACAGATAAATCCTGTGTGCCCACTCTGCAAAGCAGCAATAGAGACTGTCAGGTTTTCCGACAACACAGGCGAGTCTCTGGAGATTGTCATCACAGCCCCTGAGCAGCTGCCGGCAGCCACGAGCTCGGCAGGGAGAGCTCCCGGCGGCCAGGACGAGAACAGCCCTCATGGCCCTGTGCCGGCCCATCCCTCTTCTCCTCAGGACACAGCAGCCAGAGCTGTCGGCGGTGTCCTGCCCGAGTTCTGGGCACAGCATTTCCGGGAACTTCTGGGTCCTGTGCAGACTTGGCTGCGCCAAAGGACAGAGACCATGTACCAGGAGACCAGGGAGCCGTGGTGGCTGACATCAAACAGTCTCCGGCTCGTGCTCTGTGTGTATGGGCCAGGCCAGGAGATCATGATCCAGAGTTTGCAGCGTGACCTGGAGGAACAGGCAGTGCCACTGATCCGGGACATCATCAACATCCTTGTGAGACACTGCATCTCAGGGGCCCAGAGGCTGCTGCGCTCCCACGCTGCCACAGATGAGGATGACAGCCCAGCAGCCAGAAGCACCTCTAGCTCCAGCTCTAGCTCCAGCTCCAGCTCCTCCAGCTCTCAGGTGGGGATTCCAGCCAACAGCAGCCCTGCAGTTTCCATGGAGGAGGAGGAAGCCATCACAGGAGAAACTGCCCAGCCCAGGGGTCACAGCCACCACCTAAGTGTCACCATGTCCAGAGGGCAGGACCAGACCCAGGAGGAGGAGGAGCAGGAGGTGGTGAGGAACCAGAGCAGGAGGCAGTGATGTTGGCAGGTGCCTCTGCCCAGAGCAGCAGGCCAGGATCCCCTGGTCCTTGGCATCCCCCAAAGAGAAGGGCCTCTGACCCCCAGGACTCTCCCTCCCCCCACCTGCAAGAGATTCCTCCACCAGCAGAACTAAAGGGCCCTTGCAATTATTTAAGAAAAATGAAATAAATTGTTATTTCCCTCACACAGTCTCTGGGCACTGCTTCCTCAGCCTTCTGGTGCCTTTGGCCTTGCCCTTGTGCCTCACCATGGCTGGCACCCGTGTCCTGAGGGGCACAGCCCAGGGCCATGTGGACAGCACCTTTTCCAACAGGAAATCTGCTGCAGCCGAATACCTGCAGGGCAGCAGGTGCCAAAGGCAGAGTGGGCAGCAGGGAGAGCTGGTCTCAACACAGAGTGATCTACAAATGCTCCACTCTGGACCTCTGTGCACAGCCTCTAGTCCCTCAAGAGCACTTCCCATTTTGGGATCAGCAGCAGTGTTGGAACTTGGCATTCAACTGCAACATCCCAATCTTTGAAAAACGCAACCTTGTCCTCAGCCAGGCTTCCACCTGTTGCTCACTTGATCAATTTCCATAACCTGTCCTACAACGATGCAGAGAGGCCCCTACCTCTCTGCTTGGGGCCTGGTTGCACAGATTCAGACACATTTTTATTTACTCCCACACTTCTGTAGCTTGAATGATATGAAGGGGCTCTTGGCTGGTCAGCAGTGAAGTGTCAGACTGCCCCTTGCTGGCACATTGCCTTCCCATTCTTCAGGATTCAGGTGGGGAGGACAACTCGGCACAGGCAGGAGGAGAAAAGTGAAGCTGCACCCCTGGGGCACCATTTGTGTACTTGCAGATTTCCTTTCTTCAGGGGCCCACATGCTGTCATTTGGAGTGTGTCCTTGTCACCTCAGGAGTGCTCCCAGGATGGAGGCCTGGCCTTGTCATTGAGCAGATGAAAGAACTGCTGCTGAAACAAAAGGCAGAGAGAATTCATTCCTGGGTTTGGAGCCCCCCTAGACAGGACCCATTCTGCTGGGCAAGCAAAGCTGAACATCCCACAGCCCTAAACACAGGTGCTAAGTGTCCTTGTGCCCATCACTCTCGATCCAGCAGGGCTGCAGAGAGAACAAACTCTGACCTTAAACCAAAAGGACAAAGCCTTGTACAGAGCCTGGCCTGAAAGGCCTGGATGTGATGGCCGATAGGCCCTGTGAACAGACACCAGAACTGTTCCCAGGAAACCATGGCAAGGTGTCAGGAGCAGGGATTAGAGACAGGGACAAGGACACGTAATGCAGGTGGCTGTGGGACAGCATCACAGGAAAGCAGAAATTGAAACTAGGAAACGGTATTTCTGTTTTCCTCCCAACGTGTGCCTGCAGGGATGGAAGGCCTGCTGTGTCATCACACGGTGGAGGAGTCTGAAGTGCAGATGGTGACACCACCGAGCACTGCACTGTGACCTCACGTTTCCTCACTGCTTATCTTGGGATTCCAAGGACTTGGAATGCCTTTGGTGCTGTCACAGGGGTTGGAGGCTGGTGTCAGAGAGCAGTGGGTGTGCCATCACTCCTGGTATGGCCACAGAGACAGATGGCGACTGCCCCATCTGCCAGGACTCTCAGAAGGACATGACTTCTGCTCTGCCCTGTCACCACCGCTTCTGCCTGGGCTGCATCCTGAGGTGGGCACACAGAAATCCCTCGTGCCCACTCTGCAGGACACCAATAGAGACCATCAGGCTTTCTGAGCACGCAGACGGGCATCTGGACACAGCCAGCACTGCCCCCGAGCAGCTGCCAGCGGCCACCAGCCAGGCAGGGAGAGCTCCCGGCCACCTGGACGAGAACAGCCCCCAGGGCCCTGTGGCGTCCTGTCCAGCTGCTCCACAGGGGACACTGTCCCCAGCTGAGCAGGGCCCCTCAGGGCTGGAGTTCCCAGGTGGCCTCCTGCCTGAGGTATGGGCCGGACTTTTCCTTGGACAGCCACAGCTGCTGGAGCCCGTACGGCCCTGGCTGCGCCAGAGGCTGGAGAGGATATTCCGGAGCTGGTGGTGGCTGGTTGAGGCTGCAGAGAGCTCCATCCTGCACGACCTGTGCGTCAAGGGGCTGAACGCCGAGGCGTTGGTCCAGGGCCTGCAGCCTGTCCTCGAGCAGCACACGGCTCCACTGGTGCACGGCATCATCAGCATCATCGTGGGCCAGTGCAGCGAGGAGGCCCAGAGGCTGCTGCGCTCGGGTGCCATCGGGGACGAGAACAATGGCCCTGTGGCCAGTACCAGCTCCAGCTCCAGCAGCTCCCAGCCCAGCAGCTCGTGGAGAAGGGCTCCTGCCCACAGCCCCAAAGTCTATGATGTGGAGGAGGAAGCTGGCACATCCGAGACTGCCTTCCCTGGGCGTCCCAGCCACCCCCCACCGCTGCCTGGCCCAATGGAGTGGGACTGGCCTCAGGAGGAGCCACGGCAGGAGGAGGTGACAGTGGCAGAGCCCTCTGCCCAGAGCAGCAGCCTCATCCCCTCCACCCCTGTCCTGGGCTGGAACCAATTGCCATGGGGACCCTTGCACCCTGTTAAGAGAAGGGTCCCCAGCCCCCAGGACTCTTCTCAACCCTGCAAGAAGCCAACCCACTGGCAACTCTAGCAGGGCTCTCACAAATCTTCTTTGAATGAAAATAAAATAAATTGTTATTTCAGTCACACAGTCTTTGGGCAATGCTTTCTCCCTGCAGGGCAGGAGTGACGCGAGTACTGGGTCAGCTTGTAGCTGAGAGTGGCCGCCCCTTGCCTGGATTGGCCCAGGTGGTGGAATAACAGGGTTGCTGTGAAGCTGCAACAATGAGGCTGCTCCCCCAAAGCACTAGCTGTATCTACAGCAAGGATCAGGATGAAGAACAGGGAAGGGTCTTCCCTATGGTTTCTCAAGGAGGCTTATTCCAGGAGAAGGCTCAGGGATGCAAAAAAAAACCGAACAAACCTATGCACCAACTTATATATGGGTGAGGGTACAAGGGGAGCTTTCAAACTTTGTCCAATTTCAAGGAACCTGGGGAGGAGCATAAGGTGGGGAATACAATGCTCAAACCAATAGAGAGTAATAGGGGAGGAGAACAGTTTGAATGAACCAATTGGGTCAAAAGAAATGAAAATGAACCAATTGAACCAAAAGAGCTACAAGATTGACAGGGAAGGATCTGGTGGTAAACGTGGGGTTACACTGACAGATAAGGGAGGAGGACAGGGTTACACTGATGGACATGGAAGGGCCTGGAACAAAGGGCAGTTCTTTGGGGAGATGGACAAGGCAGGTGGGAGGATAGGATTCAGGGACAAACCATCTGCATAGGGGTAACAGAACCAACCATGATAAACTTATAGAAGAAAAACACACCACCACACAGAAGCCAAAGGCAGAACAGACGGCTCAGGCAGCTGGTCTCAACACAGGACCATGCCCTCAGCCCAGGGTGGGCTTAAAGATCATTTTAATGGTAATACAATGCTTCATGAGGGTGAATATACATTAAATGGAGTAGGTGGATTGGGAAGTCTGTACCTTCTTACTACCTCAGCCAAAGGAGAAAGGAAGAGGGCAAGGTGCAGTTGGGAGTTTAGGATAAAAGAGAGACTGTGACCTCCAAAAACTCAAGATACACCCCACAGGGTTATGGCCCCTTTATTCATATCCTTATTGTTCTACTGACCTTGTCGTTGCTATGTTGTTTTCCCTCACATCTCCTCACTTCTTTCTCTTCTCTGACTAGGAAAAAAAAACTGTTCCTCCTAGGTACCATTGCCAAAAAGTTCCAGGAATTCAAAGATTCCTTTAGGATCCCACATCGCCAAAATGTTGATCTCATCTAAGTTCTGCTCCAAGGAGTCGTTCATCATGTTTCCTTTACTGGCGAGGTGCCCCCCCCACCACTGCACAGGTAGTGGCAGCCTCTGCGATGCTGGCACTATGTATGGCCTCTCTTTATGTGGATGCTGGGAAGGAGAAGCTGCCACCATCACACCTGCCCTTCTGTCCACAGTGTGGCTGGCTAGGAGCAGCCAGGCAGACAAGGCTCGCCTCAGGTCGTGCCGGGATGGCAGCAGCCATGGCAGTGCATTGTAGCAGGCCATGGGCCTGCAAGGGCCCCAGGGAGAGCAGAGGCTCAAAGATAGGAAATGCCAAGTCATGGTGAATAGCTCAAAGTCCCTCTCTCCCACCTTTGGACCCCTGCTTATCTCTCTGTAACCCTATAGGTCACTTTCCTTAACCCCTGCTATTGGACAATTTCTGATCCCCTGTAGCCCTATATAATGGGCTGATTTAGCACATTCCGGTTAGAAGGGCTGTCACTGGAACTTCACAGAACACCCAATAAAGAAATCGCTGTGGAACGCCAGAACGGCCTTCTCCTCTCTCTGTGTCTGCCGGCCAGCCTGTGGCACCTTGCAAGCTAGAGCTGAACTCACAAAGAGCTGAATCACTTAAGAGCTGATATCCCTTAAGCTTGTTAATGCTGCAGCAGCCGAGAACTGCTTGGGAACTCAGACAGTCTGTCCCATAAAGGACTGAGTTATCCGGACCCATGCAGCCTGCTTCGGGGCAACCTGAACCCAGCAGGAGGCCAAATTAGCACATCGCCACGTGCTCCACCTGGATGGCCCCTGGCAGCAGTGCCTTGCCACGCCTAGAAAAAATCTGCATGTTGACCATTTTGATTTTGTTCTTAAATATGTCATCACAGGGGCATTACAACCTCTCTAATTTGCCCAGCAGCATTTCCCTCTTCAGAGGCATCAGGCACCGGCTCTGTCAGACATGGTGGAAGCTTATAGCAGCCTTCTGCAGAAGCTGCCCCCATGGCCCTCCCCCACTACCAAAAACCACGCTGTGCCAAATCCAACACACACACAGCTGTCTTTTTCCAGCTCTGTCTTGTTCCTTCTTTACTTCCCAAGAGACTCCTAAATAAAATCCTCAACAACGTGATTACAGACCTTTGTTCAATCAAAAGCTTGGCCTTGAGGGCCAAGGGCCTGGGCTGGAGAATCCTGGCCATCATGAACTGAAATGAGGAGTCATCAGCATCTCAGCAGAAAATGCCTTCAGTATCCAAAGCATCTGCAAAACAGCTGAGCTTTCGCTGAGCTCCTTAGGATCCATTGTGGAAACAGCCTGAAAGATTGTTGAGCACATTCGGGATTCCTAGATAAAGCAGTTAAAAGCTGTACAGACTGGGAGCAAAAGAGTGCTTTTGAGAGGGGTCACCAGGTCAAACACTGGGAAATAATGACCATGAGCAAGAGATGTGCAACTGGAGATCAAAGGAGGCAGTGTGTGTAGATCAATTTTACAACCCATACAATGCATCAGTTAGAAGAAATACTTTTTAAGAAGAAGAAGAAGTTGAATACATTTCTGGAATGGAGTTTTCTATGTGATTCCTGTAGTGTTTGATCCAAGGCAGCACTAGAGCTCTGCGTCCCAAAGCCACATTGTGGAGCCTGACCAATGTGTTTGGATTCTTGCAGCCACCCTGAGCACTTCAGCCTCAATTCAGACAATTCTCCAGTGGCAGTGCTGGTTGTGCAGCATCAACGGCCTCCAGCTCAGCACAGAACACACCTGGAGAAGAGGAATTGCCACCAGTGGATTTGGGCCTTGCTGATGAGAAAATGATTTGGGAGAGCAGGAGATCCCTGCCTGAAAAGTCTCCCTCTGCTCAGGTAACTGCATTGGACAGGGATGAAAGGGGCTGGACTGAGAGCTTTTGAAAGTTGTTGCATGTCTGAGAAGCAAAGACTTCTTGAGTTCAGCTGTGAATGAACAGGGAAGGATTTGCTTGGTAAAGCAAGATTTCCAGAAGAAGAGGGAATGAAAAAGGGGGATAGCCCTTAAATGAGGGTGAAAGGTGTTCACCAGATTTGGTTGCTCCCTCTACTGGGAAGAATCCCTAGAGCCAGGGGCTTTTGTGGTGAGGAAGTGGAAGCTTTGAAGGTTCTAAGAGGCTTTGTTTGATGGGAAAGAAGAGTGTTTGCACAGCTGGCACTGAAAGCCAAGTGTCCCGTGCAGGGAGGGGCATGCCAGAGGTGCCTCTGTTCCAGCAGCAGGTGTGGGCTGTGCCTCTTTTGGGTGGGAAGGCCAAGGTCAAGCAAGGGCTGGGCTGCAGCTGCTGCTGCTGTGTGAGCCCTGCCGTGCATGTAGGCACTCCCAGAGCCGTGGGTGGGGCTGGGCTGGAGCTGCAGCTCTCTGTCCTTATGCAGATTATTATACATGTTGGCCAAAGAATGTCTCTCTTTCTATTCATGTGCTGACCCATTGCCTGCAGAACATTTATGATTGTGAGGCAGGGCAGATTCAAGGCGGGGAGAGGGATTTTTTTGGATTTACCAATACCTTCTTCTCAAGTGGCATGACTTTTGTCTTCTGTAAAGTCAGACATAGCTGTTTTCAGACGCATTTTATTCTGTAACAAAAGGAAACCTTGCAGTCTCGGAACCATCTTTACAATCTTTAGGGGTTCTGATGGCCGGGCTTTTGCAGAAGAGATTAATATTCTGTAACTGGTCATAGTGAGAATATCTTTGTTTCCAAAGGTAATTTGCAGGTGCTTCATTGTGGACATTTACTTCCTTGGTGGAACAGAAACACTACTTGGTTGTCTGGCTTTTTCTGTCTTTTGCGTTGTTATTTTTCTCGCTGTCCCAATGTCCAGATTTTTGCCACCGATAACAAATGTGATCCTGGGAATGCCCTGGGTGCATAAATGTTTGCCTGGATCATACCCATGGGGCAGCAGCAGAGGGCTCCGAAAAGCAGCACCTCGTGCTGGGCTGTGTGAGCGCTTGGCTGGGGGTTGTGAGACTCCGAGGCAGAAATGTGTGCTTTGTGTCGGGGTTTGCAGCACCCAGGCCTGGGCAGGGCTGGGAGCGAGCTCTATCCTTGCTGGCAGCCGTGCTGGCAGCAGGGAGAGCCCCTGGCTTTCTGCTGGCTGATTTCTCCCAGCTCTGGGATGAGCCAGGGTCAGAGCGTGAGGGCACGTCGCGTTTACTTGGTGTCTTCTGGTTTGCTGTGCTCATGTTTTGTCTCAAAGGTCATTTTGTAAGAGCTTCAGTTTCACCTTGGCCACCTGAATCCTGAGTTTAAAAGGTTCCTCATGGGAACCGTGTGGGCAGTGTTCCCTCCTCTGTGCTCCATGTCCTTTGGGAGTGGAGAAGGAGAGTTATCGTATCCCTGATGTGTTTCCAGAAAAACAGTGAGTGATCTTTGGGTTTCTTTCTTTCTGTTTTTCTGCTCAGGACAATGTCAGTGTTGCCCCCGATTCCTCAGGAGGGGAGCCTGTGGACAGAGCTGCAGCAGAGGAAGCTGAATCTGGCACTGAGAGCTGCAGGAATGGTGCCCTGGAGCCCGAGGAGCCTGGTAAGGACAGAGCCCCCACTGATTTAGAGAGGTGTGAGATGGCTGCTCTGAGCAGGCTTGGTGCTTCCTGGTGCCTTTTGTTCAAATCCTGCACTGGCACAAGCTGCCTGAGCCCTGCCCTCCACGCTTCTCCAGAGGCTCTGGCACTGAGTCCTCTGCTGTGGCAAGAGAGCAGGGAATAAAGCTGACCTTGGGGGAGTTGTGTCACCAAGTTGGGTCTCCCAGCTTTGTGCTGAAGTCGGTGGATAAATTTGCTGCAGGCTGAAAGGGGAAGCCAGGCTGAGTGACTCTTGAAGGAACAGGGGAAAAAAAGAGCAAAAAGTCAGGCTAGAAATCCGGATCCTTGACTCAATGTAGTACCAGTCTGCTGGTATTGGTGCTGACCCACAAGAAAAAGAAGGCGCAGAACATCAGAGGCCAACCAAGTGAAACATCACAGTAAGTCCAGTATCAGAAGGGAAAGCTGGAATGAGCCCTGATTAGGGAGACCTAAGAGGAGAGAGGGAGCACTTTGGATCCATTCCTTAGCCAAGCTGGTGCAGCCTGCAGGCCTCGTAGGGAGCTCTGTCCCTCGCAGCCCTTCCTGCCAGAGCAGATGGTGGAGTTGGAGCAGCTGCTGCTCACTGCAGGGGGCAGTTGGTAGATGGCCCTGGTAATGGAGCTGGTTCATGACTCAGCTCCCAGCAGCCCTCAGCTTCAGGCATTTCAGTGAGGACTGAGGTCTGTCTGTCAGCACAGAGAAAGAACAAGGCTGGGCTTCTTTGTGGCACCTGGGGCTGTGTGTGTTTCAGGCTCTCGTGGGTGCCCTTTGCACTGAGAGTGCTGAGACTTTATCGAGATCCTTCATGTTTGAAACACACTTTTGAACACTTGGAATGGTTTTTGTTCTTTTAAGGGCAGGCTTCAAATTGCCAAGTGAGAGTCTGCCTTTCAGGCCATCTTTGACAGTCCCTGGCAGAAAGAGAATTGCTGTCCAGGGGAAAGATGCACAAGGGCCAATACTGACTGAGCGTTCCCTTGGCTTCCCAGATGCCATCTGACCAGCATCTCCAGGAGGGCTGCCCTGTGCGACAGGAAGAGACAGAGGAGAGCCCATGACCATTGGGCAGGTAGAATTCCTCTGTTTGTAAATATGTTTATAGATTGCTATGGTTTTATTTATCAATGGGTATAGTTCTATTTATAGATTAGTGCGTTCTGTTTATATACACATATATTGATAGATCTGTATAGTTAAATGTGGATAGGTATACGGTTAGAAAAGTGCTAGAATTATCTTTTATTATAAATTTACACTCAGAGATTTACAGAGTTAAATTTTTATTTGTGTAGAGTAAGAAAAATATATATATCTGAAGTTAAAATATTATAATTGTGTATAGTTAAATAGTAAGATGAATATGAGTGTTTAGATGTATACATTGATGGATAGGTTGCTGTTTGCATAGGCCTAGGCTGCATTTTTACCTCTTTCCCCCCTCGGCTCCCTTTCTTACCTCTTGCTTTTCCCCCTGTGCCCCCTGTGTCCCCTCTCCCTGTGCTGGGTCCGAGCTGGCAGCCGGGCCGGGCGGAGCAGCACTTCCAGCCCCGGCTGTCCCTGGAGTGGTGGGAGCTGCCGCTGGCCCCAGGCACTGTCCCCTGAGGAGCTGCTGAAGGACGGTGAGACTGAGGGGGCTGAGGGGGCTGAGGGGGCGGTGGCATTGAAGGGAGGGGGAGCCTGAGCTGCTGTTGGGCTGGGGGCTGTGGGGCAGCCGAGGCCGATGGTGGCACTGAGGTGACAGGGAAGTGGCACATGCTGAGGGGCTGTGGGTCTAAGGGGGACAGGATGGGTCAGAAAGGGACAGAGGGGGGTGAGGGGCTGAAGAAATGGAGTGGGGCTGGGGGTTCACAGAGAGCATGGCGGGGCTGAGGGATTGGAGGGGGCCAGCAGGGAGCACAGAGGGCTCCGGGACTGCAGCTCTGCCAGGCCTTGGAACCAATTCCAGAGCCTCCACTTTTGCCCCAGGTGCAAGGAAGACCTCGAGGACAGCCGGAGATTGACGGGAGAAAGCAGGGAGAAGCTGAAGGCCAGCAGCAGGAGCAGGGAACGGGGACCTGCTGCTGCCAGCCTGGAGAGAGCCCAGGTGAGGCCACAGGCCCGGGCAGGCAGGGTGGGGATGAGGGCGGCGTGGGCTGTGGCCGTGGGCACTGCCCGGCGGGGCAGGAGCGGGCCCTGCTCGTGCTGGGGCCGCTCAGCGCAGCTGCCCCGGCCGACACAGGGGCTGTCCTTGGGCAAGGCAGCTGTGCCGGCAGGGCCCGGGAGCTGTGCCGCCTGTGCCGGGCTGCCGGGGCTGCGGGACGGTCCCGCCGCGGCTGCGCTCACCACAGCCTGGCGCACTCGGCTGATTTTTCTTTCCAGCCCTCCTGGAGAGACTCTCAGATTTCCTCTTCCCTGCTGGAAGTGCAGCTGCTGCCATGGGAAACGTCCCCATACTCACTCAGTGTTCCCTTTGCTTGCCAGATGTCCCATCTGCTGTCCCTGTCCAGGAGAGCTGCTCTGCATGGGAGGAGGAGAGTGAGGGAGAGGCTTTGAAGATGGGGCAGCTGGGATCCCTCTGCTTGGAGCTCCTTGTAGACATGTCTAGAATTGCACATATAGTTGGATTATCATTTGGATATATACCTATGGGGCTTGCTATTTGTATAGGAATATTTCTGTATGTATGGTGTTTAGGGATATATGCTCTGTATATATGCTTGAGTATACATACATATATGTTTGTAGTTACATATATGTATGTATATATATATATGTAACTAGACATGGATGTTGTTATATCTGTGTGCTTAGTTCTGTTTCCTATGTATACAGTTGTGTTGCTCTTTATTTCTGCTGATGCAGTCATAGGCATATGGGTCTTTAAATAGTTGTACTGGTATTTGCATAGGTATATATGTATATTTTTATACTTTTATATGTATGTGTATGTATAGCTGTGTATTTGTATTGATCCATTTGTATGTATATTTAGCTTGGCACAGTGATATTTTTCTATTTATAAATAGGCTTGTGTTATCTATCTGTTTACATATATTCCATACTATATGTAATATTCAATTTATATTTACATCTGTTTTTTTATATATTTATTCTTATCTATTTGCATATCTCTATGTATTAAGTTATATTTCAACATGTATAGAGTGGTATAGTTGTATAATTCTAACCCTTCTATGTATAATTCTGTGAGGTTGTGGTACAGGGCTATTGAGAGGGGAAATGCATATTTTTGTATTTCTGTCTAGGCTGTATTTCTGTATGTATGTTTGTAGTTATATGTAACAAATTAAGTTGTTAATCGCCTAATTGATCTTTGTGAATAGTGAGTTATTGTAGAAGTTGGCAATAAATTTAGTTTTGTTAACTGAAGTTAATATTTGTGTATTTTTACACAGACGGGTTGTAATAATCTAATAAATTCCTGGTTTTACCCTTAACTGAGATCTGTTTAGTTCTGTATTGTCAGCATGGGTGTAGCAATTTGTAATAAATGACATTTTTCAGCTGAAATTGATTCTCGTGGATTTGTGGATCAGCAGTGCGCTGTGGCAATCTGCAGGAAGTGCCTTTTGTCAGCTGCGATGGCTGTTGTGTGATTTGTGCTACCCAAAGCCATGAGCAGATGGAAATGCTGGAGGATTTTGGCCATGGAAATCTCCGGCCATGGCCAGCACATGCCCCACCTTCACTCAGGCTGGGCAAGGGAAGCGCAGATTTGGGTTGGCAGCAGAGCCACGCCTTGGCTCAGAACTCGCTGCAGAGGCCTGCTGAGAAAACTCCGGGACTCCACTGAGAGTAGAACTGCAAGCAGGAGCAACCTTGGCAGGAGCAGTCATTCACAATGAAAAAAAGAGAAAATGTGGCAGAGCAGATATGGAGATACTCTGTGAGTCTGATGAAATGCTCTCACTCACCACTGCCTAGGCAAGTCTTCTGCAAAAATATTTTGTTAAAAACTGAACACCTCCCATGAAATACAGATTGCACTTTCCCCTTCACTTCCCTTGCTGTGTGACTGGAGACATTCTCTCCTTATCACTGAGAATTTTTGCCCTTCCGCACCTCCCATTAAATCAAAGATGATGTACTACAACTTGGCACCATAAATGAAAACAGCCCTGCCCTCCTGGCAGTGTTTGCAAAGTCTTCCCTTCTCCTGTCCCCACGTCTCACAGAGGGAACCCTCCCCTGCTGTCCAAACTGTGCCTGAGGTGAGTGAGGGCTCCAGGAGCTCAGGAGGGTGCCAGAGCACCACCCGTGGGAAGGTTTTGCAAGGCTTCCTCAGCACCAGTAAACTCTGGGTTTGCCAATCTTCCCCTGGAATACTGTCCTACTCAAGAATGATCTTGGAGGGCACACTGCCTCCAGCTCATCAAGTAAAGTTTGTTTTCTTCAAGGCTTGAATAGAGGAAAATGAAAATTGTCAATTTTAGAGTGAAATTTGGGGGTTGGTGCAGCTGGGTTTGCTCGATTATTTGCTGTGGAAAGTAGGGGAAAAGCTTTAAATTCCCAGCAGAAGCTGACTACCGGCCCACACAGACCTGAATGGGGCCCAGGTGGGCTTTCTGCACGCTGGTCCAAGGGAAAAGCTGGAACAAAGTCCCCTTTTTCTTCAGATGGAGTCTGCACTGTTGTCTCCAGGGCTGTCTGTGGTAAGACACAGCAATCCAGCGGGAAACTGTGGATATGAGAGTTCCAACAGCAACCTGCTTCTGCAGGGGGAGGGACGTGGGCATTCCCAAATGCCTGGAAGGTGCTCTGGGTACTGGAGAAGGCCAGTCCTTGTCCTTGTGCAGGGATGGCTTTCAAAGGGGACCTCTCACCTCGTGCTGCTGACCAAGGGCAGCTGGTGGCCTTCCACAAAATGCTTCTTTTGTCCAGCTCTTGGAAAAGTTCCAGCCGGCAACAATTCCTGCTGCTCACGCCAGCCCTTTCCAAGCAGGAGTGTCGTGGTTTGAGAGGAAGTGAGTGTTTTGGGATGCTGTGGTTAAACTAATAGGTACTCAGATTTGAATATTGGCGCCTGCTGTGGCCACTGAGGCCATGGATACGCCTCTGAGAACACAGGGAGTTAAAAGCTGAGATCTCCCAGAGAGAAGCTCTCTTTTGGGTTCCGTCCATGAAGGAGAGATCAGAGCTCCCCTGCCCCGCTCCGAGCTGGGCGGGGGAGGGGAAGCCACGAGGCCTGAGTTGACGTAGGCTGGGGTTGGGACAGAGAAGGGAGGTGAAGGCCCCTGCAAGATGGAAGGGTGGAGGAACCCTGAGAGGCTTTGGGCATCTCCCCCCCGCCCAGGAGAGGGAGAGAGAGAGGGAGGGAGGGAGAAGAGAGATGGAGAGGGAGAGGGAGAGAGAGGGAGGGAGGGAGAAGAGAGAGGGAGAGAGAGAGGGAGAGGGAGAGGGAGAGGGAGAGGGAGAGGGAGGGAGAGAGGGAGGGAGGGAGGGAAAGCGCTGGTGTCTCTGCCTGTGCCACCTTGAAATTTGATAGCACAGCTGGAGTGAAAGAGAGAGGGGGTTGTGGTGAGGTGCCCAGCAGAGCAGCCCTGGGAGTTCTGGACAGGCAGAGCCTGAGATTTTAACCCTTTTCTGAGATGACGGAAACCTTGCAAATGCTGATTCCTCCTGGAGTTGAATGAGAAGAGAGACAGAGATGAGATAAAGAGGAAATAGGCCACAAGAGAAGCTGAAAAGAATCTTAGGTGAGAGGAGGTGATGGAGTGGCCTTTGGCTGGACTTTTCTTGTATGGCCATGGACAGAACCATTTTTCCTGTGACACAGACTGCATATAGGGTGGAGGCAATAGCTTAGAGCCAAGAGAGTGCAGTGATGTGATGTGAAGGAGTGTGTGAACAGAGACGATGGGTGAGGAGGGTGGTGGTGGTGCCCTCCGTCTTCAGGGAAGAAGAAGAAGAAGATGATCTCTGTTCTCGAGACCCCTCGGCCTCAGGGCGTGAAATCTGGGGGGGACAGGTGTCCCAAAAGTGAGAGACTGTGCTCTTTTTAGAACTGGGCAAAGCACCCTTTAAAAAAGAAAACCCTAGAAGTAGCTCTGGTCCATGCGCAGTGGTGAGAGCACTGGGCATGGAAGGAAGATGTCACGATGGCAAAACGAACTCCGGGTGGTGTCATCAGAATTCCAAGGACTCTATCCTTTTCTTCTTTCCCTTTCTCTTCCCTTTTCCTCTTTTTTTTACCTTTCCTTCCCATTTTCCTTTCCTTCTTCACTCCTATGGTCTCTTTTTTTCACAGAGAGAGGTTTTTATACCCTATGCCCTTCAAAGGGATTTACCACCCCTTCATTAGCTCTGCCAGATGCTGTTTGAAGGTGTTCTCTCCGTTCTCTGAGAGGCACCTCTGCACCATCCTGCCCCTGCAGATGCACTTGCTCGGTGGCAGAGGCTGTCACAGCACCGCCAACAACAACTGTGCAGCCAGAGCTGCAGAATTTGTCATTGCTGGCCTGAAAGTGCCAGCCCTGGATGGAAACATCAGTAAGCGCTCACGCTTTGCCTCCCCATGCTGACAAATCCCTGGAATCCCTCCTGCTGTGCTCTGTAGCAGCACTGCCAGAGGAGGCAGAGGATGTGACAAACCCTCAGGGACACCTCGGGCTGGCTCTGGGCAGCAGGACCTTCCCTTGGCCCATGGTCAGTTCTGCAGACAGGTATGGCCACGCTCCTCAAAATACTCCTTGCTTTTTGGGGGAAATGCCTTCAGCTTTAGTCATTTAAGGCTCTGGAAAAGGGCCAAAGACTCAACCCTCTTCCTCTGATAAAGCAGACGATGGGCAGTTCTGCAGCCCATGGAACTACAACTAAATTATTTTGACCTAAGTAGCCCCCAAGCACATCTTTTGTGAGGGAATTACTTTCCCACATATGGTGCACTTTCCCTCTTTCACTGTTGTCATCGTTTGAGCCTGGCGCAATGCCAGTGCCCCCACGAGATCACCTCCTTCCCTGGCACCCACTGTGAGATGTGATCAGAGACAGAGCAAAGCAGGCTCCAACTTGAAGTTAAAAGGGAAAAAAACTTTATTAACCTACAACTACAAAGGAAGACACACAAAACACATAGAACACAAGATGAAAACCTTCCAAATTCTTCCTCCTTCCCCCCACCAAATTTCCAATTCCATTGCCACCCTTTAGATAATCAATTCTCAGTTCCTCGAGGAGAGAGGAGTCCCTCTTGCACCACATTCTTTTCATGTCCAGTGCTCTCACCACTGCACATGGATCAGAGCTGCTTCTAGGGTGCTGCGCTGCTGCTTCGAAGACCCTCTACTCCCCACACGGTGGGGAGGAGGAAGCGCCGGCTAGCTGTGGAGCACAAGCAGCTGCTAGCAGCGGGGGGCACTACCTAGGTGAGCCAGGGGTGTCCAGGCAGCACCTTCGGCAGGCTGGAGCAGCGTCAGAGGAGCAGCAAGAGTCGAAGGAAGCAGGAAGAAAAGAGGACCTCTACTCCGTGGATGCAGTCCAGAGAAGGTTTATTCATCTCCAGGGGAATTCCAGGGAGCAAAGGCAAGGGAGAACAGTGACAACAACTTATAAAGGGGGTGGAACATAGGTAAAGATACATTACATGAACCAATGAGGGAAAACTGAGGAGGGGCATTGAACATAAGTGACAGTAGAGGTAACAAATAGTATACGGACTGGGGAGGGGCCCAGAGCACCTGCCCAATCACTCCCTGGAGAAGGGAGAAGTCTCTGGAAGGATGGGCAGGGCCCCGGGAGATGGACAGGGCCTAGGATGGGAGGAGAATGTAACAAATGAGGTAGTTGTCAGGGAAACGGGGGTGGAGACAAGGGGTTGGCAGCGTGCCTAGACAGGGAGGGTACTATCTGGGGAAAGGGGGAACCAGGGCTGAACCATCGAACTAAATATGGGGTTGAAACTGGGGAGAACATCACAAAATGGGGGGACAGTACAAAATAGGGGGAAAGCTCAACTGGGAATTGACCGCGCACCGCAACACTAGGGTTTTTCATTTTAAGGATACTTTGTCCAGTTCCAAAGAGAGCACAGTCCTTCTCCTTTTGGGACACTTGTCCCCCCCAAATTTCACCCCCTGGGGCCGAGGGGTCTCTTGAACAGAGATCATCTTCTTCTTCTCTCTTCTTCGAAGCGGAGGGCACCACCACCACCCTCCTCACCCGTCATCTCTGTTCACACTCCTCCACATCACTGCACTCTCTTAGCTCTGAGCCATTGCCTCCCCCTAAATGCAGTCTCTGTGTCACTGGAACACAAGTGGTTCTGCTGCGGCTATACAAGAAAAGTCCAGCCCAAAGCCACTCCATCATCTCCTCCCACCTAGGATTCTTCTCAACATCTTCTCGATCTCAACATCTCCTCAATCTCATCAACTTCAGGAGGAATCAGCATTAGCAAGGTTCCCATCTTCCTCAGAGGGGTTAAAAGTCCCAGGCTCTGCTGGTTTGCTTCATGAACTCCCACGCCTGGCTGCCCTGCTGGGCACCCCCCCCTTCTCCTTCACGCCAGCCAGGCTATCACAGGCAGCTGCTCTGGCTCTCTCCCTCGCTCCGGGCGGGGGGGGTGGGGGGAATGGAGGATGGCTGCCCGAAGCTCTTGCAATGTTCTCCTCCACCCTTGGGCCCAGGCCTGGCCTACCTCTCTCCGGCCACATGGCTCCCCTCCCCCCCCGCCCAGCTTGGGCCGGGCAGGGAGGCTTTGAGGGTCTGCTCAGTCCCAAGCGGGACTCAAAGAGGCAGTTCTCCTGGGAGATCACAGCTTTTAACCCCCTGTGTTCTCGGAGGCGTATCCATGCCCTCAGTGGACAAACCAGGTGCCAATATTAAATCTGAACACCGATTGGCTTGCCCACACCATCACAAAAAACTTCATTTCCTCTTAAACCACGACAACTGTTAACATAATTTGATGCAAGCCGCCCCAGGATGTATTCATGAATCGCTCACAATCAACCTCTTGAGAAAAGCAAAGTGTGTTTTCTAATGTAACCAATTAGTTTGAGTTTTGAAAGTTTTGCATTTGCAGCTGAGGCCCTGTAAGCAATTCTAAATGTTGTCAGTAGGTGAGGTACTTCTGAACAAAGAAATAAGTTTTACATGGCATTTCCTAATGGACAATGGTCATAAAAAAGAATGGATGTTTGGAGAGTGTGTTATTATAATGTGGTATGTTCAAGGTGTCTCTCACACACACACACACACACATACACACACACACACACAGTGTACAATATCTCTCCTTTATTCTTTTGTTTTATAAATAACTAGTTCTAAATTTTAAACTTTTCTTTGGCTTTAAAGGTCAAAGAGTCAGTAGTAAACCCCTGTCTAGCCTCCTGGACCTCCGTTCTGGCCATCCAGGGCCATAGGGTGCCACTTCAAAAGGTATTTTTCAGTCAACAGTAGCAGACATGGGCTCCAAGGCACCAACCTGCCCTCTTTGGTATCATCAGCAATAGAAATTAGTTCCTTCCAGTTCCAAAATGTCAAAACTTATGTAATTTTGCCTGCAAACTATGATGACTTTTTCTGATGTTTGTAACGTTTCACAGAGCCAAAGATGATTAAGGTTTCTAAAGTTTTACCAAGAGAGATGCAAATGTCACAGCAAGTATAGCAAGGGTGAAGGCTGAATCACCCTGAAAAAACCCTGTCTTGCTGAAGTATCCATAGAATCACAGCTTGATCCAGAGTGCACCGGTACCACCTTACCCTGTCCATGAGCCATCCTGGAAATGCAGAGCATGCCAGCCCCAGCTCTGGTCCTAGTGCCCGTTCTCATGCACAATTGTCTCCAAAGTCTGCAGCAGCATGTTAGGGAAATGAATTCTCAAACACCAGAAGTTTATGACCAAAAAGGAGACAGACAAGTCCTTTTTGGCTTTATTTGAAACCCAAATAGGAGAGGCCATGGGGCATTTTCCTGGGATCTCTCAAATTTCTCGAGGACGCAGCCTCCTTTTTATCCTAAATTCCCGGCCCCATTTTCCTTCTTTCTTTCCCCATTGGCTGAGGTACTTGAGAGGTACAGACTGCCTGACACACCTGATACCAAAGATTTCCCTCTAATGTATAACACTCCCTTTTAGTTTTTAATTCTTATGGTATTTAGGGGTTTTCTTCCCCATTGTTTCTTTCGTCTTTCAATATCTAATTTCGTTTATCAGCAAACCTAAAGTTTTATTGTAAAAGCAAATCTCTTTTTCCATTCCTCAATCAGTGGAATCCCTCCCATTGTTTCTTTTATCTCCTAGTGCTACTTTTATCTACCAGCAGACCCACAGCTTGTTTGAAAATACAAATCTGCTATTCCTCCCACTAGCTATTCCATAACTTGCCTTTCTGGGCAAACACAGAGGTTTCAGTTGCCACCTTTCAGAGACAGGAGCCTGCCAGACCAGGTTGAGCATTCAGCAATGTCTACTTGAATTAACTTAAGTTTTCAATCCAGAAGCCCAAGCTTATGAAGTGTGATTCCTCATTTGATTTCCTATAATCAAAGCTGATCTTTCAGATCTACTCATGAGACTGTTCTCAAGATCTGTTGAGGACATGGAATGGTTTGGAAAGCAAACTAAGAAACAAGGTGCAAAAAACCAAATTTTACAGGGCCAGGCAGAAAATGCTAAGGGGGGAAAAAGGGCAATTGTGTTTTTATTGCACTGTTAGTAGCCAGAACTTGTAATTGCTGTGGGGTACTTAATAGTTTATTCAGGTTGACAAATTGAGTCAAAAGTTTATTACCTCATTCCTGAAGCTGCACACTTGAAATTCTTCAAGCTCTTACATCCCCAGGGAGTCCTGTATACAAAATAATAGAAAACACATTCTTTATCAGAAAGGAAAAATAGATTTAAGCATCGTTGCAAGCATTGTATATATTCATGAATTCTCAAACTACCAGGTTAATTCCTGAGACAATTTTTATCTTTTGCTCCTGTGCTTATTGTTGTCTTATTTAATATTATGTTACTATTTGTAACCTACATTAATCCTATCTCACTGCATTGCAATAATAAAGCAAAAAGTTACTTAAGGGATGAAAAGAGTCTATTCCTCACTATCTTGCATAAGGATGAAAACGGAACATTTCAGGGACTTCAACAACGGATTTCTCTTAATAATATCCCCAAGACCCCCCCAAAAGATCAGCAAGGTTTAAATACTCCACAAATCCTAGCTCAAGTAAGAAGCTCACAAAGGGCACTAAGCCATGGAGAAACATGCACACCATTACCTCATCTCACAAAAAATGAACCTGCTTCTCACCACCAGCCAGTTCAGAGACCCAAACTCCTTCCCCAGCCCCACGTGAAAGCAGTGTCAAGGCACAGGAGCCGGGAAATGTCCCAGGATGCAGAGATAGTGCTGCCAACAGCGCTGACTCAAACACACTGAAGGTAAGCTGTTGCTGTACAGCTAGGTTTGTGAAACCTGGGACTGCTCGGTTTCATGGTCCTGGCTGCATTTTTCACAGCAGCCACTTCAGTACAGGACATGGTGGAGTGAAAAGTTCTGGAGTTCTGTTTCCTGTCTTGTAAATTCCTATTTCTCTTCTTCTTTAAGACTCCCACAACTTGAGACACCTCAGGAGGCAACACTAAATTGCAACCAGTGTGCAAAGTGAGCTTGTAAAATATGCTACACGTTTACATTATGCACTATGGGGATTTCAAACCTCTAAACTGCATTTTTACCTGTATTTACAGGTAAAAATGCCTGTCAACTAAAAAGCTGAAACTTGGCTAGTTTTAACTACAGAGGAGAATACCCTCTGTCCCAGACCACTGTCCAAACACACCCTTGCTTGTTTACAGCTCTTGCACCTTTTAGGTATCTTGACTGCAGAATTAAAACATCCAAGAACAGGGGTACAAATACAAGCACTTATGTAAACAACTAACAGCTGGAAGCAATTAGGAAATTGTTGTGGTTTTTTTTTTTTTAATTGTATAGGAAGAATTACCACAGCCGCAGTAGAAATCACCTTTTCTACAGAAGCAGCTCTCGCAACTACAAGTAGTTACTAGGTGTGAAATCTACTTGTTGCATGCTTCTAATAGGGTGTGGAACTGCTACAGGAAAACATCACAGACATGTTTTCTTCTCTTTTTCTTTCAGTTCCAGAGAGAGTCGTAAAACCTGTCAGGCGCCCTGGGTAGCTGTGTTAACACTAAAAACACTGAGCAGCAGAAATGATTGCAATCACACCACTACAAACTTCCACAGAGGAGGGCAATCATACAGATCAGCGTATGGTCAAATTGTCCCCTAATTCTCATAATTTCTATCGCCTCTGGATACCCTTACTTTGTATTTCTGTTTCTTAGTCAGCACAGAACTGAGAGCTGCAAGAAAAAGAGAAAGAAACATGAACAGTCCTTGGGTAAGGGAAATACTGGACTGTCGAGAACTAAGATTAGTTGATAGAAGCTATATCAGGCTTTTTTTTTAACTCTCTACCAGTCTCCCTTTCAGGCATCATGTTAGCGTGACTTAGGATTTTGCAGCTAAATACAATGGGTGCAATTTGAGAGGCCTACAAGAAAAAAAACCCTATCAGAATTTTTTCCCCCTAGTGACAGGTGCAAATTACCAAAAGAAAGGGCCCACAGAAATTTAAAATTTTCTAATTTTAGAAAAATATAGTATTAGCATCAGATTCCAAGGGGATAGACATATAGGAGCAGCAAGGAAATGCTCCCAGAAAAGTTTTCTGGCATGAAGAAACAAGCCAGCCACAGGAAGAGGAGAGAGCCACTTTTTAAAAATGTGTGCATTACTGAATGCAAGATCCATTGGCCCTTTCAGCTTCTGTTTTTAACAAAAAGTAAGATATTAATTTGTGGTTATGAAGACTATTATTGGACTTCACTGGTTTTGAGACAGCTTCTGAGCAAAATACAAAGAAACAACACTACATGTTAGTAAACACAGCATTTAGGATAGCAGCTAAATAGTCCTATCTCATAGTTAAGTGTTCACTTCTTCATAAATTGTGATAAGGTCCATGAAATGCAGTACCTAAACCAGTTAAATCCCACCTACACCTCAGACATCCACCTATACCTGCTTGTGTAACTAATATTTTCCACTCCACTCCCTATCCCTTCTCTCACCACAGTCATCAAGCCCTGAGCCAGGCACAAGCCAACTTCTCACCTCAGCTGCTGTTAGCAATTACCAAGCCCCTGTTGGTAATTACCTGAGCACCTGCCCCACAGCAGCTGCAGGTCTGAAGCTCAGACCCAAACACTCCCTTCCCCCGCAAAAAAAAAAAAAAAAAAAAAAAAAAAAAAAAAAAAAAAAAATTACAACTTTTCTTAATAATCTGAGACTAGGAAAAGATCTGGACATGGAGAGACTTGTTTATTCCCTTTAGTCCAATCAAGAAAAAGTTTATATCCTTCTCTGTAAAAGGAAGACAGGTTTTTTTTTTTTTTTGAAGCAGGAGCATGTTTTATCAGCCCAGTTTCCTTCCTCCCGTGTCCCTGCTCCCCAGGAGGCCATTCACTAGGCATTATATAAATACCTATGTCTGAAAACACACCTACGTGGGTGCATGACTTGCACCAGAGCAATTTAAAGCATAGTTTTTATTGCACAAAATGCAGAAACCTGTTCTAGAAGAGGCACATCTTATGGAGCTGCAAGAAGCCTGCCAGCACATCTACTGCCAAAGCAACAATTCCAGCTCTGCAGTGGCTTAAGCGGGCTGAGATGGAAGTGTTTCTTCATCAATGCATAAACCACAACAAAGTAGTGGTGACAAGCCTTTTTTTCCAAGTTTAAAGGTTTGGGAAGCAGCTTTGTCTGCAGAGGGCACACAGAAGCACGGCATGTCTGCCTACTGTGCACCTACAGTTTCTACTCGATCATTATCGCTACTCGGGTCACTAAGCAAGCGGGCAGTATATGACAGGTTATCCATCCTGCATAGAAAGTCCCAGAAAGAAGAAGAGAGGAAGAAAACACAGAAGATTACAATGCAAAAGAAGTTGAAGTAGTGTGGCAAGGATTGAGGATTAAGGACAGAAATAAGAAGAGAGCATAGCCTTTAACTGTAAAGTCCTGACAGGAAACTGCAAGTACTTGCATAAATGAGTTCACCACCCAGACTTGCATGCTTCTCCACATTACCATTATTTCAATAATTTTGCTTCCTGGAAAGGCTGCCAGGTCTCCAGTAGCAGTCCTACCTCCCTTCCAGCAGCCTGCATCTTGGCAGAGAGTTGAAAACAGATCAGGGATTACCTTTTATGCCATAAGCATTCAAGACAGCCAAAGAGCTTCGAGGAAGAAGGCCATACTGAGTGCCCAGGACAAAGAGATTTTAAGAACTTGGAAATAGGAAGTATTGACTGAGGGTCACAGTTATGTTGAGGTTTAGCCTTTCAAAGGTTTGTACTTTTCTACTGAAAACTTCAGGTGAAAAAGCCTAGGCAGAAAAGGGAAGGAGAAGCCATGTAAACAAACCCATAGTTGTATACAGGGACAGAAGAAGATTTCATCTTCACCAGGCTGAAGAGAGTAGTTTTATTATTAGAAAAAACAAAAGCAAAAGCACCCCAAGTTAAATATATATTCTCCCACATCATTTAGATATGATGACAATTAAGATGCACTATTAGACTACTGCAGTAAATTAGTGAGTTAGGAACAACAAACAGGGCACATGTTAGTAGTATCTATACATTTATCATTGGAAAGAGGAGCAATTACAAGCTGCATCCCAGCTCATGCTCAGTGAAATAAAATAGGGCAGGAGATCTGTCTCCTTTTTAATGCCTTTATTAAAAGTGATCAGCTCAGGTTAGGAGGGCCAACACATCTATGGTCATGCCATCATCACTGCCAGGAGTGGTTCCAAGGAGGAGAAAAGTGCAGCTCTGTCCACTAGGAGGCAGATCAGGGGGTCCAGTCCTCACGAGAGCAGTAGGGATACCTCTTGTTCACCTTTTTGCATTGCCCTTCAGGGTCCTGGCTCCCGTCAAGGTCATCTCTGGCTGGGGCGAAGGGCAACAAAGGTTCTCAGCATCTCTGCAGGCTCTGGACTTCGTTCCTCATGTCCAGACATAACTTTGATCTCTTAATTTTGGGTTGGCTCGTTGTTTTAGGGGTCTTTTCAGTAAGTGAGGTGTGGGTTCTCTCTCGTTGCATTCTGGGGGCGAGGTTATTTGCACGTCCTCCCATTCCCCTCCTTTCACTGTCTGAGAGGGGCCATCCGCCTGGCCGCAGGCAGGGTGATACTGACAAAAAGGGGAATTCTCAACAACAGAGAGTTAACAACCGACTCTTAAGAGGTGATTACAACATGAAGTTAAGAAAGATCTCTGCCAGCAATTAGCTCCCAGCCATACTTGTAACTCTGCAACCTTGTTTAAAAAAATGAGCAAACCATTTTTCTGCTCTTAACACTCAGTATTGACTACAATCTCAAATAACAATAAAGTCAAACACAACAGATGACTGATGGTCCTACCTTCTGCATTCCATACACAGCCAAGGGTGGCAGCAGTCACAGCTCCGTTCTCTTGAGCCCACCCCGCACAGCAGCTCTTCCAGCCACACCAGCATGGGATGGGCTGCAGGGGCACAGCCTGGGCCTGAGCCTGGCACCAAAGCACATTTCCCCTCAGGTAATGCTGACTCTGCACTCTTCCACAACTTCTCTGCCTTCTCGAGGAGCGAAGCAAACCCCACCACAGATACAAAAGCCGACGCTTAGCAAAGTGTTCCCTTACCAGCTTGGACGAGCCAACTCTGGCAGACTCCGCAGAGCCTCTGTCCCGGAGCGCCAGCCTCAGCTGCCCTGCTCTCCTTTCGTCAGATTCAGTGACACCCACCTACACCCATTTAAAAGGGTCATTCTCAACCTGAGAGCGAGTCGGGTCTAAGTAGTGAAAAGTGACGATAGTTAAAATCACCTGAGTAACAGCAAGGGTGACTTAGCTCCCTGGTTTGGACAGCCCCATTTGGTGTCCTTGTGCAGTGGAGGGCAGCTGGGAGCCTTTCCCAGCACATGGCAGCTTCTGCAGCTCTGGTAGCTGGGGCATGTCCTCTGTCTTCTGGAAACCGGGCACCACAGCGAGGATTCTCAGGTAGCCTTGGGCTGGCATCTCTGATTTTTTTTGCAGTTCCTTTGTCTTAGGTCTGAGAGCAACAAAAGGGCTTTTTTACCCCCGCTGCCAGTATGGCAGCAACTGCTCAGGCCACTTTTCCCTGCAGTCCTGACCTGCCCAGAGACCTGCAAGACTGTAATTATTATTTGATGTACTCTCATTAGCGTTGTCTATTGACAACATTTCCATACAAATAGGACTGGGTTGGATTGTTTTCCAATAAGCTCACGTGCCTGCCTAACAGAGATTTCTTTCTAAATTCTTCACTAAAATTTTTGCTGTGAAGTCATTCAGGAGAAGTTTACCCATCCTCACCTCCACCAAGACATGCCCCCTGCACACCTTGGTGAAAACCATGAAAAGAGCAAAAAGCTTCATAAAATGTAGTCTCAATTGCTCAGGATTACTGACCAAGCACACTTGGAGCTGCTCGAAGCCTGTGCCCTTGACTCTGTGCATTTGTCACACAGGACGCTCAGCCAAGATGTAAATGTTTCTCTTCCACCAGCTCAGCTTCTGCACTACCCACACGTTCAAAGTGACGCTTCTTGCCACATGACACAGAACTGCACCTAAGCAACCCCCAAACACCAAAGTTAAAATGGGGAGGAAGGCAAATTCCTCATGAACGTCCTTGATGAGTAAAACACTATTGAATTCTATCAGAAAATGTATCTGGTGCTTCTTATAATAGATGATACTGCTAGGAGACAACAGAGACACAACCAGATACAAGCACGGTAAATACATGCAGATTTGTTTATTGTCTGTATTAGATCTTTCCATTTCTGATCTGAAAAACAGTAATAAATCAACACTTTTTTTTGGGATATAGAAAGATGGGGTTGATTGAAGAGATGTTTTAAATTGCAAAATCAGTCTCAAGTATGTTCAAGGCCTTGGGAGCTCTCTGTGCTTGCATTTCCCACAACTTCCAAGCAGCTAAGTGAAAAAAATCTTGTTAGTTCACAAAACACAATATTGCTGCCTCAAGCAAGAACATGCAGGCCAGAAATATCGATCTATGTGAAAAACACCTTCACTCTCCTGTGAAATTTTAAAAATTTAATAAAGGCCAAAATAAGACAAGGACTACAGAACAAGGGTTATTACAGCTGGGTGCATCTGGGCACTCAGCCAAGAGCACTCTGTAATCTTCAGGGATACCTCTTAAATACCTTTCCATTACGTCAGATTGTTGCATATTCATAGACCCTTATGCATAGACAGCTTTTCCCCCAAACTAGTTTACATGTTCCAAGAATTGTTTAGCATGGCTCCTCCTTGGGTCTGTCTTTTTAGAGCATGCTTATTCCTTGGTTGTGGTTTTAGTCCGTTCTTATCATCTCCAGTTTTAAGGCCTTGGTCCACACCGTCTTCAGACAGTGAGTGCTGATAGTTGGCACTTCTGTAGCAGGTGTTCTCTTCCTATGTTCATTGGATATTATCCCATTTGAGCAGGCATTTTAACACAAGCATACTCATATCAGCTATTTCACTACTATGTCTAAGCTTAATTAGCAACAGAAAAAAACCCTTTATCTTTCTAAAAAACTTTAACATCACACATATAGAATCTATTTCAATATTTGCAAAAAGTCAATATTATAATACTATGTATATAACAATCTATTTGTAATATAGGTGAAAGAAGGCACACTTTTCTAAATAACTACTGGCTTTGGTAATGGCTAAAGCTGGCTCTTGAGCTGGGCATACTCAAGCTGGCTCCTCTAAAACCCAGGGTCCTTGTTCCCTTCAGCATGCTCGGCACGACCCTCAACTCCATGGTGCTGTGCAACTGAACCAGCAGGACAGGGACCTTTGCAGCCTGAGCTGCCCTTGTTCCTCTCTGCCCGTGCACAGAACACAGCATGGGAAGAGAACGACAGCAGGGCCCTGCGTGTCCCCGTGTGCTAGGGTGAGGTTATGATGCTTTTATCCCCATTTGTGTGTTCTGTTTATGCTGGATAGCGTGTTCTGTGCCTTCAAGACTGGCTCTGAAGAGTGAATATTTTGCTTTGGTTTTGCTATCAGCCGCTCCCCCACGGCTGGCGACAGACGGGGCAGTACATCGTGCGGTTTTTGCTTTTTGCTTGGCTTTTCGCTTTGCTCTTGCTCTTGCTTCTGCTTTGCTTCTGCTTTGCTCTTGCTTTTTGCTTTTGCTCATTAGTTAGTTTAGCTAAGCAGTCCAAATTTTTCCTGGACTGTTTCTCCTTTCCCTTTTTTGGACCTACTCAAAGCTGCTCCAGACTGGGACGTGGGAAACACCAAGAGTTTGCCCCCAGTGACTGCACAGCTACCCCAATGCTGGAGGGACTGATAAGAGAGCAAGCAGCCCCAAGAGAGACTTTCTGAATTTGTCATCTTTTTCAGAGTGGTGAAAGAGTGGTGTCATCCGGTATTGGTTATTTTGTGTGCTGGGGAGTGCTGTGCCTGTTAAACAAACAGGTTCTTTCCACTTCTCTCTGAGGAATCTTTCCTAAACTGGTTGGGGGGAGGGGCTGTGTGGCTTTGCTTTCTGGAGGGGCCCCCTTTTGGAGGTTTTCTCCCACATTTGTCCCAAACCAGGACACGTGGTTACTCATCATGGAAATGAGAAATGCCCCTAAGCAATGTCTGTTTAAAAAGGAATACATTACAGATTACTAGAACTGCACTGCTTAGAGACAGTGACCACTGCCTGTTACAAGGTGGCTACAGAATGGCACAACTCTGCTGACCCTATATCTAAACAGAGAAATGTCCATTTCAGCTGCCACAGTTGAGTATGTTACAGGTTTCTAAGTGCTGCCTACATATCTCTGTGTGCGTCTGTATGAAAAGAACCAAACATGGACTGAATTCCCTGCATATCCACAGAGCAGGAGTTGAGAGCTCAGTGGAGTCCCAGAGTTTTCTCAGCAGGCCTCTGCAGCGAGTTCTGAGCCAAGGTGTGGCTCTGCTGCCAGCCCAAATCTCCACTTCCCTTGCCCAGCCTGAGTGCACGTGGGGCATGTGCTGGCCATGGCCAGAGATATCCATGGCCAAAATCCTCCAGCATTTCCATCTGCTCATGGCTTTGGGTAGCACACATGACACAACAGCCATTGCAGCTGACAAAAGGCATTTCCTGCAGATTGCCACAGTCGCACTGCTGATCCACAAATCCACAAGAATCAATTTCAGCTGAAAAATGTTACATTTTTCATTGTAATAAATGTCATTTATTACAAATTGCTACACCCGCGCTGACAATACAGAACTATACAATCTCAATTTAGGGAAAAATCAGGAATTTATTAGATTAAAACAACCTATGTAAAAGTATACAAATAGCAAGGTTACTTAACAAAACTTGATTTATTGCTAGCCTCTACTATACACAACTCACTATACACAAAGTCAATTAGGCGTTTAACAACTTAATTTATTACATATTACTACAAATGTAGACCCCATATAGAAATACAGAAATATGCATTCCCGCACGAAATAGCCTTATACTAAGAATTCAATAGATCGTTATGCAACTATACCCTCCATACATCTTTAAATAGAACTAAATACATACATATATGCACATATATAAAAATACATATATAACTCTAACAATCTACAGATGTAAATATAGATTAAATATTACAGAATATATACCTTATATATATATAAATGATATATAAACCACAACTATCTATAAATATACAAATATTACTGTACCAATCTAAACAGCAATCCAACTGTATCCATAAAAATATATAGCTATACATCTGGACACATATGTAAATATAAATAAAGAGAAATACATCAATATACATAAAAAAATATAAAAATAGGCATATTTACTGATACAAATACCAATACACTAATTTTAAAAGACATATATTGAAAACTACATTCAATACATATAGATACCGACATAACTGTGTACATATGGAAATAGAACTAAACATAGACATTAGAACATACATCAAGACCTAGATACACGTTTACACAAATATGCAACTGCAAACCTGTATGTATATATCTATACGTACATATATACAGAGTACATTGATAAATATAGAAACATACGTATATGTTGTATTGCACTAAATAGTTTATTCAGTTGTTGTTTTGCACTGGCTGATGGGAAATTTTTCCTGAGCATGTTAGTTCACCTGGATGGCTTTTTCCCCTCCCCCATCACATGGTCTATCTCTCAGGACCCCCCCCCCCCCCCCCCCCCGTTATACATGGTGGTCTGTCCCATGGTGGTCTGTCCCATGGGGATCCCTCCCCTCCCCCCTCCCCAATGGCATCCCATTGGCTGCGGTCCTCTCTCCCCCACCCCCATCCCCTTGGGTATAAAAGTCCCTTGTGAGAATGCCACCTGCTCTTTTCTACCATGGTGGTCTCTATCAACCAAGAATTACCGTGTAAGCCAGTAAACAGCTACTCGTTCCCACGTGGAGAAGAGCGTTCCTCGTCTCTTACTTTTGTCTATGCAAGTCCGTGTGGGCTAGAGTCTGAGCTAGCCGGATTTGAAGTCATATAAAGCCCAGGAAACCCACGGATTATTGCATGCACAGAAATATACCAATACAAATATCAAGCTACATATGAAAATATCCATGTAATTATCAGTAACTCCATGCAAGTCCGTGTATCTTTATACAGCACATGAAGCAGAGGGATCCCAGCTGCCCCATCTTCAAAGCCTCTCCCTCGGTCTCCCCCTCCCATGCAGAGCAGCTCTCCTGGACAGGGACAGCAGATGGGGCATCTGGAAAGCAAAGGGAAAACCGAGTGAGTATGGGGACGTTTCCCTTGGCAGCAGCTACACTTCCATCAGGGAAGAGGACATCTCAGAGCCTCCCCAGGAGGGCTGGACAGAAAAAGCTGTGGTGAGCGCAGCCGCGGCAGGACCGTCCCGCAGCCCCGGCAGCCCGGCACAGGCGGCACAGCTCCCGGGCCCTGCCGGCACAGCTGCCTTGCCCAAGGACAGCCCCTGTGCCGGCCGGGGCAGCTGCGCTGAGCGGCCCCAGCACGGGCAGGGCCCGCTCCTGCCCCGCCGGGCAGTGCCCACGGCCACAGCCCACGCCACCCTCTGCGCCCGCACCTCCCATCCTGTCTCACGGGCTCTGGGTGGCTGCATGGCAGGGAAGGAGGGCACTGACCGCTCCATGGGGAGCCATCAGAAGCGGCTGAGCTGGTGGCTGCACACCTCCAGCCCCGCCGCCAGG
>NC_066343.1:12628209-12708422 GCF_022539315.1 Serinus canaria
TCATCTTGAGTTCCTTGCACGTCTGTGGCCCAGAAACCCCCCCATTAACTTGCTGCCATGGTCACATTTCATTTCTCTCCTGTGCCATGTGCCCTGAAATGATGAAATGACAGAAAGGGTGGGGATGGAAGGGACCTTTAGAGATCATCTAGTCCAAGCCCCCTGCCATGGTCAGGGACACTTTCCACTAGACCACGTCCCTTAGACCCTCATCCAGCCTGACCCTGAACACTTCCAATGATGGGACATCCACAACATCCATGGGTATCGTGTTCCTGGCTCTCACTCAAGCAGAGGGACAGAATTCCCTCCCTTGACCTGTTGGACATCCCCCTTTAGACACAGGTACAGAGGGGTTCCAGGGCTGCAGGCAAACAGTGCCAGCTCATATCCAATGCTTCCTTCTCAAGGATCTCTCCCAGTCTTTCTCCAAAGGGCTGTTCTCAATCCATTTATCACCCCTGCTTGTTTTGCTGAGTTCTGGAATATGCCTTTATAAACAGGAGGCATTTCACATACTGGGGAAAAAAGTTGTAGGTCTAAGGAAAGGAGGCTGAGCCAAGTGGTGGCATTAAAGTGCAGGTGGGAAAGGAATGACGAAGGAATGGTTTGCAGGTTTGGGGTGCAGAATGTTACATTTGGGAAAGGAGAAAAGGGCACAGAAATTCAGGCTTTCAGCAGCTGAGAGGTGACACTATTTCACCTGCAGCAGCTGGTGAAAGCCATCTCTCTCCTTCAGGTTTTTGCTGTGTGGGAACGTGCTGTGACTTGTGGTGGCTGCACACACCTTTTGCTGGGAGGATGATCTGTAACAGGGGAGAGCAGAAAGCTGCCAGGGTGAGCAGAACATGCTCAGAGCATTACAGTTTAGAGAATGGCACTGCCCCTGAAGTGCAAAAAGCTTATAAATCTGTGCAGCACTGTGGTTCAGATTTTCTCTTCTAGAACATGCCTCTTTTTGTATTCTGTAGATGAATGATCTGGTTTTTACAGAATACATGGGGGTTTTTTCTTAAGGTTTTGGGAGAACTCTCAAGTTTATTTTTATTTGCATTTTACATCCAGCATTTATACAGGTTTTTTTATTATTCTTTGTAAATATTTAGGGAACAAATATCCAATAACTTTTTTACTCCTTTGGGATATTGTGATAAGTATTTTTAGAAAGAAAACCTTGTTGAACAAGTGTGAAAACACAGAGAGAGAAAATAGCATGAAAGCCTTTTAAAACAGGGCATATTACAAGGACTGCAGAGCTGAGTAATTCCTCCAAGGGTGACTTCTTCAAGAACTGCCAAGAGATTTCCTTAAATCAAGGGAAATGTGACCTGCAGCCATATAAAGTACAGCCAAAGCAAATGAAAACCCTTTGAAAAAGAGGGAACATCACCAGTGACATCAATCTGTCAGGATGCTCATCCTCCTTGCACTGCATTCCTCAGATATCTGCAGCGTCTTTTCTCCCAATTTCTGTTAAGTGAAGAAGCAGTTGCAGTTGTTTACCATTAACTTAAGCTCTTAGGGGAATTACCAAGCACCATAAATGTTTTTTGTAGCTGAACATGACTGGAGTTTCCCAAATCTTCTACAAAGCAGAAAGGCACCACACAGTTACTTGTGCTAATGTATCGCCGGCCGGGGGGCTATGTACAAATCACTGCTGTGGAATGTGCCTTGAGCTGTTTTATTTTTAAGCATCGGTCTCATTACATGGTTATGACAATGGGAAGATGCCAGCAGCTCACATCCCAGGAAGCAGATGAAGAACTTAATGTTACAACTTACTTATAACTTTTTTGACCAATCACACACAGCAGAAGCATATCAACAGTGGTTCCATCCAACGTTGCACTGTAAGCACACGTATTTTTGGTTAAAACAATGCTTGCTTATTTTGAATACAATGCCAACTTGTAAGCCTTAAAACACAATGCACAGAGCTCCATTAATAAACTGCAAACTTCCTAATATCTTGCTAGATAAACTTTTCTGCAACTTAGGAAGTTATCCTAGACAAGCGTTATCCTAGACAAGGGGACCAATTTTTTACTCGTCCTTGCTTTTCTACTTTTAAAATATTTTTTCTGCTGACCTATCTCATGGCTACTGCTTAGTTCTAATCACACTTCTGCTGTCTCTGAGGCTGGCCTTTTGCAGCTTTCCCAAAACCCACTGATTTTGTGGATTCCCATACTAATGTTAAAGAAGGGTTTAATGAAAGCAAAGCATTCATGAGAGCATTGCATTATAAAACTTCCATGTGCAAGAAAACAAGAGAGAACTTAGAATAAAACATGAAACTATCAGAAAAACATGGAAAAAACAGAAAACATGGAAAATATCAGAACAGGATAAAAAGAAATTACTAGACAGGAAGTGATGTAGGGAAAAAAAAAGCATAAATTTAGCATACATTTGTAAACTAAAACAGAAAAAGAAGGGCAGAGATAATAGGGAATGAAGATTTTAAAATTGCACTGTGCAGAAGAGACACATTCAGTGTCTCTGTGTAAACACAGCTGAGAGATTCAGCTTGGAGCTGGATTAGAGTGGAATTCGTTCACAGTTCTCTGGTGCACACGAGTGCAAAGACTGAGGTAAAAAGGAGAAAAGTTTAATTTCTGAAAGTCATTTAGACTCCTGGAAATATTGTCTAGAGATCTAAAAATCCAAAGCCTCAGAGAACCTGAACCTAAAACAACCCAAATGGATTGATAAGGTATTATGGGCACATCTCTGCTGCTTTCAGAGTCAATGAAACTGAGAATGAGTGTCTGGAAATTAGGAATGCCAACCCAGATTTTATCTCCATTACTCTAAGAACTCCTTAATAAAGAACATTAGGAACTGAGCACTAACATTCTCACTCTGCTCTATTTACTTTACATTTGAATACTGGCTGGTAGAAGGAGAGATCTGACTTTAATTTCTCCCCAAGTTGCCTGTTGCACTTTCAGGTTAGGAATACATGTAAAATTCAGCTAATCTCTCTCTCTCCATGAATATTCCACTGCTGAACTGACATATAGAAACCTCCTTTTTCCATTTGTACCTTCTCAAGTGGTGCCTTAACTAATAGGAGATTTGGGTAAATTACACAGAAAACCAACAAAACCCCTGCAATTAACACTCAATTCAATTATAAAAGCTTCTGAGAAAACGCTTGACAGGATCACTAAAAAAACTTAAACTTGGAAGAGAAACATGCATTTTAGCACTGATCAAGAGAAAATAAAAATAAATCCTGTAAAAATTCCAAGTGGAAAATAAGGAGAAAGACAGCCAGCACAGGAAGAAGGAAGGCCCTGTCAGATGTCCTGTGGAAGGTAACTTTGTGCCCCAGCACTGTTAGAGGACATTTCCTGTCATTGGTGGAAGCAGCTGGAGACATAAAGACTGATTGATTTGGGGGCCACAGTCTTGGTAAGTGCAGAGGTGGTTCAATAAGGTCACAGGAGGGAGTTCCCTCAGAATACTGGGATGCCTGAAAGAAGCAAACAGCTCACCACAGCATGGCCCGTTTGTCTGCTTTTCCTTCTGATCCTCCTGGGGAGGCTCTGAGACTTCCTCTTCCCTGATGGAAGTGCAGCTGCAGCCAAGCGAAACGTCCCCAGACTGACTCAGTGTTCCGTTTGCTTGCCAGATGTCCCATCTGGTGTTCCTGTCTGGGAGAGCTGCTCTGCACAGGAGGAGGAGACCAAGGGAGAGCCTGGGAACATCAGTGGCTGCAATCCTTCCTGATCTAGTGTTGTTTATGGATGGGTAGAGTCAGACTTTGATAGTTACAAGTATAGGGATATTTACATACACTGACTCATATTCATAAAGGGATATTATGTATGTTTATTGTTATATTGATGCATGTATATTCATCTGTTTACATCTGGAGTTATATTTACATACTAGTACAGCTATGTAGCTGTGTAGTTCCATTGCTCGGGTTGTATGGGTTTTTTTATTGGCCCATTGATATTTGTCTATTTATAGATACGTTTTATTTGTATATTTATAGATATATTTGCATATTTATATATTTGTATAGTTATATTTATACATTTGTCTATTTATATATTTATATTATATTTGTATATTTATATGTGTGTATTATATATGTCTTATATGTAATGAAATACATAATACATATTTACATCTATATATTCTTATGGATATGTATTTACTTTTATTTAAATATATACAAAGATGCAAAGTTCTAAAATTCTATTAATTTATTCTGGATCTGAGACTCTTTAAAGAAGGATACTAATATTCCTGTATTTGTATATGGGCCGTACAGTTGTAGTAATATGTAAAAAATTTAATTGTTAAACTTCAATTAATTTTTGTGCATAGTGAGTTGTTGTAGAGAGTGGCAATAAATTATTTTTTTTAACTGAAGTTGATATTTGTATTTATTTACAAAGAACAATCTTCACAATAAATTAGATTTTAAACTTAAATTGATATTTGCATGTTAATACATTGGCAACACAAGTTTAAACAAATTTCATTTTTGAACTTAAGATTGTTTTGCATATTTGTACATTACTAGTGCGGGTGTAACTATCTGCAAGAAATGCAATGATTCAACTGAAAGAAGTGTAGATTTCTGCTACCTAAAGCCATGAGCACATAGAAATGCCAGAGAATTTTGGCCATGGAAATCTCTGGCCATGGCCAGCACATGCCCCACCTGCACTCAGGCTGGGCAAGGGAAGCGCAGATTTGGGATGGCAGCGGAGCCACGCCTTGGCTCAGAACTTGCTGCAAAGGCCTGCTGAGAAAACTCTGGGACTCCACTGAGAGTAGAACTCCAAGCAGGAGCAACCTGGGGAGGATGAATACACCCCCCATCCCCCAGTGCTCCAAGCATTCCCCTGAAGCTCATCCCAGAGACCAGAAGCCAGAAGGGATTCTGAGCCAGCTCCGCTGCCTTTGGCAGCACTTTGGCAAAGGAGCTGTAGCAAGGGGGAGGCAGCAGTGACTGTGGCTGCTGCAGGCTAGGGATGAGGGAAGGGCCATGGACACAAGTGCTGAGATGCTCTAAAATCCAGAAGGAGGCTGGAGAACTGGGAATCAACAAGTCTGACAAGCATTGAAATGGTGGAAGCCCTTTGTGCAAAGTTTCCTGAAGGAACTCCCAGGGAAATGGATGCTCTAATAAGTAGTACCAGAATACACAAATGCAGTAACACTAGGAGATGGTCTGTATGACCCACAGGCAATGGCTTAGAAAAAGATTAAGTATATATTTTATATATTCTATTTATTATAGTACCTATATTAAAATATATAATATAAAGTATATAAATGATAAATTACATATATCATAAATTCATATCTGCTGTGTGACACATTTTGATGTATTTTCATAAATATTTTTATTTCATATAGATTTTATATACTCCTCCAACTTGGGAGAGTGAAGATGTACAGCAGTCCAAAACCTTCTGCCCACACAGCAGTTAGCCCCTGGCTGTGTGCATGCACACCCACCCACTGTGCTTGCTCTTCTCAGCATCTCAGGGCTGCTGTTTGCATAGAATTGGGATGAATTTAACTGGACAGAGCCATGAGTGGGATGTCCATGAACACTCATGTGGCAACAAACATCACAGAGCTCTCAAATCACATTATCACACGTCCTTTAATTCTTGCTGGACACCGAAGAACTCTTAAAAGCATAAGACAAAGAAAAGAGGTGGAAACAATTGGCATCATGTTGCTGCTGGTATCCTCCTGGGGCTAAATCTATTTGGTTTCTTAAGGTCGTAGCTTTCCAAAAACTAGGGGAAAAAACCTACTGCTCAGCACTGGTAGCCCAATTGTGAACGGTTTTCTTGACTTGGCAAAGCTGGGATGTTAACATTGGACTCCATCCTTGGTTCAAATCACCTGCCCTCACCTGCAGACAAAAGAACCACCAGCAGCAGAAGCTACATCAGTCAATTTTCTCAAAAAGCTGTGTTATATTTGGGAGAGGAAAGGAAAACATGCTGGCCTGCCCTGGCTGTCCAGGACCCTGCGCTCCGCGGGCTCTGCAGAGCTGCACAGCGGGGAGGCAGCTTCGGGCACCTCAGCCCCTGGGCAGGAGTGGCTTCTTGCTCTGGAGGGCTGCCTGCGGGCAAATGCAGGGTGTGGGGGGAACGGTGCAGGATGCAGACATTCAGGGACATCACACGACAACCAATATGATCCAGTGAAGCCAAATTTATTATCCCTAAAAAGACTGTATTTATAATATTTCTCTACTGTCCACGTGTCTCTAGCTAATCCATGATTGGTTAGGCCTAGCTGTTCACGCGTCTAAGATAGGATGCTGATAGGATCATCTAACTTTTCACGCTCTGGCTGTGGTTTTCTGTCCCACCCATGAACTGTCTTTTTCCTCACTTTCCCAAGCTCACTGACAAACTTGCTGAGTCCAGTTGACTCTTCTTCTTGTATCCTTTTCAAGGATATACCGACCCCATTTTCTGAATATGTCCATTATTGTTTGTGAACGTGTCCATTGTCCATTATCCCAAGCAGGCTGGACTGTGCATCGGATGAATATGGCCATTGTTTCTCAAAAACTCCTCAATCTGCAACAAATCCTCAACAGCAGGGTGCTGGCCTTCTGCTCTTGGCCTTAGCCTGGCCTTGCAGGGCTAATCCTGTTCCCTGTCTCAAATGTGCTAAAGACAGACTTGTTTGTTTCCAGCTCTGCACAGCATTGATTTGCACCAAAAAATACTGAATGACTAAGCTTGAACAACAGACCCTGACTGAAGCCTCAACAACAGGACATGAGCCAAAGCTGCCCTACAGACGAGCTTTCCAACCAAATGTTCTATGTATCTGCTCCTTATGCAAGTATTATTATGAAAAGAATCTATGCATCCATTCACTGGTGAAACTCGTCTTCACCTTCCCGCAGTAGGAAATGGACAAGGCCACACCTGGCCTTGGTTCCTCCTTGAGCCCTGGGACAGCTCAGGGAGAAAACCAAGAGGAGAATGAAACCAGATGTCCCCCCAGCAGAAGCTCTGGCACATTGCTCATCCAGCACTATCAAAGCCGGGCTATTCTCAGCGCAGTCGGAAGTCTTGAGGCCAGCACAGGCAGAGGCACTGCAGGATTTCCCAGTTCCCGGCTGTGGCTCTGCAGGGCTTGGCTGGAACAGCTTCTCCCAGCTGATGTGCGGCTCTGGATGAAGGGGAAAGATTGGGGTACCTGGTGATGTATCTTTCTTAATCACCAGAGGCAACCTTTTGTCATAATGCTGAGGTGCATTGCTTAGCTTATCCTTTCCTGATCCTTTTTTGCACTTTTGCATTACAGTAAATTACTGTTCCTTCAGCTGGTGTCTGTGTCTGCATCTCCGACCCTCCCCTTCAGCAAAACAAACACAAAGCCACTTTAGCACAAGACCTGCCTCTCTGCCAGCCCACCTCTTGGCAAACACCCCTGATGGCCATCTCCAGAAATGAAATTCCCACTTTGCAACTCCCTTTGCTGCAGGCAGGTGAGAGAAGGAGCCATGCCCAGCTCTGGACACCTCCGGTAATCAACTGCTTTCAGCAGTCACAACCCTGAAATATCAACCTGCTTTCTTAACCTGGCCATGGGGAGCTCTCACCAAGAAGCCTTTTGTCCAAGGATACCCACAGAAGAGCTTGAGGAGGGAGCAGTTAGAAACACAACTGCTTCAGAGTTTAAACCTGCCTTTATCAAATGAGCACATGCCAACCTGTCCCAAAGGGAAAGCAGGCAGGAAAGAGAAGCTCCTCTCCCACAACAGCAACCTCTGTGCTTCCTTCTGTTCCAGCTGGAGAGTGGAGGCCATGGGCTACACCTCACTTTGGGAATGAACCCTGGGAATTGGCCTTATCTTATGGAGGGCAGCAAAAGGAATTCCCCAAATGTAGGAAAATAATCTCTGGAAGTGACAGATGATGACAATATTTCTGCAGAAACATTGGCAGAAAAAGAATTGAAGCATTTCAAGAAGTCCCCAGACTGAAATTTGTTTGTCAACACGACAACCCCAAAGTCTCTGTGGTGTGTCAGGAAGCTCAGCAATGAACCTGCAAGGCTTGGATAAACATCTTTGGTGTCCGTCCCCCAGAGCCCAAGCTGCTCCCCAACAAGACTTCAAGACTAAGAGGCAAAGCTTCCCCCTTCAGCTCTCCACAGCAGCTCTAGGGAGTCTCTCTCCATTGCAAGATCTCCTTTGTCAGTGTACAGTGACAAGAGTTGGCTGCAGGAGGCATTTGCATGGAACTCTCCCTAGACAGGGGAAGAAAAAGAAGTGATGATTCCTGAGGAAAGAAAAAGGCAACACCGTTTGGGAAGACACCAGAGTGAGTTCACTACAACTCTAGGCCAGAAATCCCTTGAATAAAGCAACATCCATCCATGGGACAGCACTTTAGCTTTGATATCAATGCTGACAAAATTGCTGCCCCTTCCTGCTGCTGGAGCTGACTCCAAATCACCAGAAATGGGCCAACTCTGCCAAAGACAGGCAGACATGGTGAGATAAAACCAGCTAGTCTGCTGAAAAGGAGACCAAATGAATGTTTTCCAATTCCCCCTTTTCAACCTTTCCCCAGCCAAGACAGAGCAATGTCCTTCCTCTCTGTCACTGATGGTGTCCCAGGCACAGGATGCAGCATAGGGACAGAGCCCGCCACTGCTTCCTGGGGCCTAGCGAGGGGCTTTCACTGCGCTGTCATGCCATGCCCGGCACTGCCCCTCCCTTCCATGCCGAGTACCCGGCCAGCCCGCAGCCGCCCCGCCCGCGCTGTGCCCGCAGCCCCGGCTCTGCCGCGCTCGTCCCCGACAAGTCCGGCCCGCGCCGGGGCCGCGCTGGGCGCGCGCGGGCTCGAGCGCAGCGCCCCCCTCAGGCCGCGCGCCGCCGGCGCAGCCGCGGCCGTTGCGCTGCGGGCGTTGCGGCGACAGTCGGCGATCGACGCCATGGCGGAGCTGCCGCTGCCCGCCGGGCTCAGCGCCAGCACCTTCCCCGCCAAGCTCTGGCGCCTGGCCAACAGTCCCCGCGTCCGCTCCGTGCGCTGGGACAGCAGGGCCACGGGGCTGCTCATCGACCGCTCCCTCTTCGAGCGAGAGCTGCTTAGCCCGGGCAACGCCCACGGAGGGGGTGGTGAGGAGGCGGAGCCGGCCCCGGACTCCTTCCAAGCCACGCACTTCGGGAGCTTCGTGCGGCAGCTCAACCTCTACGGCTTCCACAGGGTGCCGGGCTGGGTTGGCTCAGATGAGCCGGGCGATGCCGAGGGCTGGCTCCACTTCAGGAACCCCAACTTTCGCCGCGACCGCCCCGACCTCCTGCTCCTCATCAAGCGCCTGACCAGGGCCAACAGGCAGCGGCTGGCGGCAGGGCTGGAGGTGCGCAGCCGCCAGCCCAGCCGCTTCCAGCAGCTCCACACGGAGCGGGCAGTCCCCTCCTTCCCCGCCGGGCAGCTGCCCAGAGCCGGTAAGACGGGATGGGAGCTGCGGGCGCAGAGGGTGACCGTGGGCTGTGGCCGTGGGCCAGGAGGCAGGAGCCGGCCCTGCCCGTGCTGGGGCCGCTCAGCGCAGCTGCCCCGGCCGGCACAGGGGCTGTCCTTGGGCAAGGCAGCTGTGCCGGCAGGGCCCGGGAGCTGTGCCGCCTGTGCCGGGCTGCCGGGGCTGCGGGACGGTCCCACCGCAGCTGCGCTCACCACAGCCTGGCCCGCTCGGCTGCAGCTGGCCCAGCCGTGTGCCGTGTGCTGCTCCTTGCCCTGCCCTGGGATGCTTGGGGAGCTCTCCCTGAGTGCGTGAGCCGAAGGCTCGGTCTTGGTCATGCCCAGCTGGAGAGAGCCTCGTGTCCCTCTGGGGCACAGGGGAAAAGACCTGGCAGTTGGGTTTCTGGCAGTTGCCTCCTACCAAGGAACACCAGCAGGACAGTTTTCCCAGACAGTTGAACGAATAGGGGAAAGCTCAGTAGATGGGAACTGCTAGTTGAATAGCCCCAGAACATTTGGGGTTTTTTGTCTTCTACTTTCTCACCCTGCTTGGGAGGATGGGAGCTTTTGTCTTCCCTGACAGAAATACAGTAGCTGCCAAGGGAAACACACCCAAAGACCAATAGTGACCCAGCCTTCCCTTTGCTTCCTTTTCCCTTCCCTCACTGCTACACAGTGCTCTCATACCAGAACCTCAGTGCTGCCTCACCTGAGGATCGAGAGCTGCCTCCAGGCCCTTCAGAGCTATATGCAGCTGCTCAGGACTCAGAGGTTTTCCTAACATCTCCTAAGAAAATTTTTGCCTCATCTGGACTTCTTGGGGTTTCATCGGAGGAAACAGGCACAGGCAAATTTCGCCTCAACTGTGAGCTCATCATTCCACTGGTTCCCATGGAGCTTAAATGCCAACCTGAGCTCATCGTTCCTCTGATTCCCGTAGACCATCACAGCCCTTCCATGGCCTCTCCAGAGAGAAGCAGCTGCACATCTTCAGAGCAGCAGTTGCCAGCCTGCAGCCCATCAGGTAGGCAGAGGGTCTCTACCCTTGCTTTCAAAGCAGGTCCTGGTTAATGACCCTTTAAAAGTTTTCCTGCAGTGCTCTATCATGGGTAGATCTCAAGTGAGAATCAGGTAGAAAGTGTCAAGTAGCCTAGGAAGGGGGACCTTGAAAACAGAAAGATTCTCAGCCTGCTTTTCCTCTCCTTGCTGAAGATTTGGAGGGTGTTCTGAGCATTTTCCAGACAGCATCTCTGTAGGGGTACAAGGGTAAGGTGAAAGATACTGCCTAACAAGTGGTCAGTGTTAGGTGTACTCTCCCCTTTCTTTGAAGGAAGTCAAACTAGGATGGTGATAGGATATTGCAGATGTTTAAGACTGTCTGCCCTGCAAATCAAGCCGTGCCATTGAAATGAGGCCTGTGTGCCCCACAACAGCTGCAGAATATCACCTCACCCATAAGGTTGTTTTTTGAATAAACTCACAGTACAAGTTTAGCATGCATGTCTGCAGATCTGGGCTCTTCCTGGGTGAATACACTTGCTTTGGTCTTTGTGATGAGAAACCAAATGTTTCCCAAATCCCAAAGCTGCTGGGAAAGGAAAATGCAAAAGGCTGTGATTATAAGGTGTTCGTGTCTGTCTGTGTCTGTGTCTATATCAGATTAACAATCCATGCTTTAATCTGTGTACATGTCAATTAGGAATAATATTTTTAAGAGGAAGACCTCACTCTTCCAATCCCCTGGGAAATCTGAATACATTTCTGGAACTGAGGTTGCTCTGTGCTTCCTGTGATGTTTGATCCAAGGCAGCACTAGAGCTCTGCATCCCAAAGACACATCATGGAGCCTGACCAATGTGTTTGGATTCTTGCAGCCACCCCAGACATTTCAGCCCCCAGCACTCCAGCTGGCAGTGCAGGTTTTGCAGCATGGACAGCCCCCAGCTGGCTGTGGAATACTCCTGGGGAAGAGGAATTGCCACCGCCAGATCTGGACATGGTGCTTGAGACGCTGGAGGAGATGCTTGGTCCCTCTCCTCAGGTAACTGCATTGAACAGGGAAGAAAGGGGCTGGACTGAGAGCTTGTGAATGTTGTTGTGTGGCTGAGAAGCAAAGACTTCTTTACTTGAAATTATTTCATCATTATTTAGTTAATTAATCACTCTTGGTAAAGATAGATTTCTAAAAGAGGAAGTGAAGAAGAAATGAAGGCTAGATGTTACTTGCTGGGAAAGAGGGGAATGTTTGGAGAACTGGCACTGAAGGCCAAGGATGCCATGCAGGGAGGGGCATGCCAGAGGTGCCTCTGCTCCAGCAGCAGATGTGGGCTGTGCCTCTTTTGGGTGGGAAGGCCAAGGCAAAGCAAGGGCTGGGCTGCAGCTGCTGCTGCTGTGTGAGCCCTGCCGTGCGTGTAGGCACTCCCAGAGCCGTGGGTGGGGCTGGGCTGGAGCTGCAGCTTTCTTGTCCTCTCAGGAAGCAGGTGCCTGCACTGCAGTTTCCTTCTGGGAAATCCTCAGCTGGGCAAACTGGCCGGTCTTGCTGTCCATGTTGCAGAGCTCAGTCCCCTTGCTCTTGGGCATCTCTGTGGGAAGAGATGTGTGTTCCCACACTGTCCCTGCCAAGCTGCAGCCTGGATGAGACTGCTGTGCTCAGGGCTGTGGAGGGAGGAGCACATCCCTGTGCCAGGAGCTGGCAGGACTCCTTCCTTAGCAGCCATTCCATGTATTCATTGTCACCCCCACATTTAACAGTGTCAGCTTTGAAAGCTTTTGGACTATGTTTGAGAAGTCAAATTTTTCTGACTGTTCAAGGGCTTTGGGGCCCAGAGTTCTTGTTAGGAACAAGGGATTAAGAGTGTGAGCCATGGAGTTGTTGGACCATATGTCTTGTTTAAGTGGTGAGAAGGGTTTCTTCCTTTCTCTTTCTCTTTCAAGGGGAATATTACTGTTGCCACTGAGTCTTCAGGAGGGGAGCCAGTGGACAGTGCTGAAGCAGAGGGAGCTTTGCCTGGCACTGAGAGCTGCAGGAACAATTCCCAGGAGCCTGAGGAGCTTGGTAAGTACATGAGCCCATACTGGTTTAGAGAGGACTGAGATGGCTGCTCTGAGCCTGCCTCTGGCAGGAAGGGAGATGAGAAGAGTTGAGTTCTGTCTGCAGGCTTGGTGCTTCCTGGTGCCTTTAGTTCAAATCCTGCACTGGCACACCCTGCCTGAGCCCTGCCGTCCACGCTTCTCCAGAGTTTGTGACACTGAGTCCTCTGCTGTGGCCAGAGAGCAGGGAATAAACCTGACCTTGTGGGAGTTGTGTCACCAAGCCCCGTGTCCCAGCTTTGTGCTGATATCCATGGATAAGTTTGGTGAAGGGTGTCTGTGCTCTGGAGGCAACACTAAATGACTCTTGAAGCAAGAGAGGAAAAGCCCAGCAAAAAGTCAGTGTAGAAGTCCGAGCTTTGTGTCTCCAAGCATTAAAGCAATGTAGTGCCAGTCTGCTGATAGCTGTAGTGAGATACATTAAAAATACAAGCACCTGAAGCTCTGAGGCCAAGGAAATCATTAATCATAAATCCAGCAGCTCAAGGAAAAACCCTAAATTACCCCAAATTAGGGAGAACTAGAGGAGAGAGGATCTGCATTCTTGAGCAAATCTGGTGTAGTCTGCAGGCCTGGTAGGGAGCTCTATTCATCCCAGAGCCGATGGTGGAGTTGGAGCAGCTGCTGCTCACTGCAGGGGGCAGTTGGTAGATGGCCCTGGTAATGGAGCTGGTTCATGACTCAGCTCCCAGCAGCCCTCAGCTTCAGCAATTTCAGTGAGGACTGAGGTCTGTCTGTCAGCACAGAGAAAGAACAAAGGCCAGCCCAAAGACTGGGCTTCTTTGTGGCTTGTGGGGGCTGTGTGTGTTTCAAGCTCTTGTGGGTGCCCTTTGCACGGTGAGTGCTGTGAGTTTACTGGGATTCTTCAAAACCTCAGAAGATTTGAAAACTTGGAAGGATTCTTGTAAGAGCCAAAATGAGGGATATGGGACTCCGGGCGGCTCTTCAAAATGCAGTTCATTCTATCCAATTGGTTACAGCAGTCCAGGGTCATGGGCAGCAGATCCAGTGCTTACAGCTGTCAGCTCCAGCTGCAGACAAGCCTGGGGACCGTTTTATTTTTGTTATAGTGCATTATATACTTTGCTGAGCATCTTAATACAGAAGAACCAGTCTGTACCTTAACTTTTATCTATAGCCTGTCATAACTACTATAATTACCATATTCATGTTACTATTCTCCAATCACTAAAAGATAGTACCCTACAATATAAGCTAGAAGTTGTTTTTCAGTTTTCTTGCAGTGGAAAATTCTGAGACCTTTTTTCTACTTGCAACATTTGCTGACTTGTTTGCCTGTTCTATCTTTTTGCTTGGTAAAAACGTCTTCTTGTTTGAGGTGGGTTTATCTATTGCTCTAAGTCATAAAAACCCCTTCTAACTAAGATACCCTTTGCCTCCTTGGTTATCCAGTAAGACTGGCTCAGCAGTTCTTTTCTTCTATATCAAATTTGCTTCCACTCTATTTCTTCTTCCTACTCTACATTTAAAAATCTTTCTGCGAAGCAGACATATCGGTGGGACTTTCTTGTCAAACTTTGATCCTTCCCAACAGAATCTGGCTCTTTGAAGAGCAGGTCTGAAATTGTCAAGTGAGAGTCTGCCTTTCTGGCCATCTTTTACAATACCTGGTAGAAGGACAGTTCCTTCCAAAGGCAAAGATGCACTGAGGCCAATATTGACCCAGTGTTCCCTTTGCTTTCCAGATATCCACCTGATCTACCTTGCCAGAAGGGCTGCCCTGCGTGAGAAGAAGAATCAGAGGGAGAGCCTGTGACCATCGGGCAGGTGGAATCCCTCCATTTATACAGCCATTTATAGATTTCTTTAATTCTATTTATATATACACATAATTATAAATTTATAGACATGTGGTAATTTTTGCATATATATATATATAGTAAATCTATATCATTATAGATGTGATAAAATTATATTTATATGTATGTAGTATTATTTATAGATTTCCAAATTTACATTTCTATATGTACAGAGTAAGAGTTACATATATGTACTTATATTTATAAATCTGCATATTTATGTAGATAGAGGTATATGGATTTTAGACAGGTAGGTTGATGTTGGTGTAGGCCTAGGCTGCATTTTTACCTCTTTCCCCCCTCGGCTGCCTTTCTCACCTCTTGCTTTTCCCCCTGTGCCCCTTGTGTCCCCTCTCCCTGTGCTGGGTCCGAGCTGGCGGCCAGGCTGGGCAGAGCAGCACTTCCAGCCCCGGCTGTCCCTGGAGCAGTGGGAGCTGCCACTGGCCCCAGGCACTGTCCCCTGAGGAGCTGCTGAAGGATGGTGAGACAGAGGGGGCTGAGGGGCTGAGGGGGCGGTGGCGCTGAATGGACGGGGAGCCTGAGCTGCTGCTGGGGCTGAGGGCTGTGGGGCAGCCGAGGCCAATGGTGGCACTGAGGTGACAGGGAAGTGGCACAGGCTGAGGGGCTGGCAGGTCTCGGGGGATGGGATGGATGACAAGGGACTGAGGGGGGTGAGAGGACTGTGAGGGGCTGAAGAAACTGAAGGGGGCTGGGGGTGCACCGAGAGTATGGCGGGGCTGAGGGGGTGGAGGGGACCAACCAGGAGCACAGCAGGGACTGCAGCTCTGCCAGACCTTGGAACCAATTCCAGAGCCTCCATTTTTGCCACAGCTGCAAGGAAGACCTTGAAGACAGCCGGAGACTGACAGGAGTCAGCAGGGAGGAGCTGCAGACCGGCAGCAGGAGCAGTGAACGGGGACCAGCTGCTGCCAGCCTGGAGAGAGCCCGGGTGAGGCCACAGGCCCGGTCAGGCAGGGTGGGGCTGAGGGCGGCGTGGGCTGTGGCCGTGGGCACTGCCCGGCGGGGCAGGAGCGGGCCCTGCCCGTGCTGGGGCTGCTCAGCGCAGCTGCCCCGGCCGGCACAGGGGCTGTCCTTGGGCAAGGCAGCTGTGCCGGCAGGGCCCGGGAGCTGTGCCGGCTGTGCCGGGCTGCCGGGGCTGCGGGACGGTCCTGCCGCGGCTACGCTCACCACAGGCTGGCCCGCTCGGCTGCTTTCTCTTTCTGACCCTCCTGGGGAGGCTCTGAGATTTCCTCTTCCCTGATGGAAGTGCAGCTGCTGCCAAGGGAAACGTCCCCATACTCACTCAGTGTTCCCTTTGCTTGCCAGATGTCCCATCTGCTGTCCCTGTCCAGGAGAGCTGCTCTGCACAGGAGGAGGAGACCAAGGGAGAGGCTTTGAAGATGGGGCCTCTGCTATGAGTGCGGTTTATTGATGTCTGGACTTACACAATAGAAAGGGATAGTTATATGGATATGTACATGTCTAGGCTTCTATCTGTATAGGAATATTTCTATAGACATGTTGTTTTTTTATTTATGGATGCATTACATATACATGAATGCGTATATATTCAAATGGTTTTGTAATTACATATATGTGTATATATGTATCTAAGTATATATGTTGTTATCTCTGTGTTCAGTTCTATTTCCTAGCTTTACAGCTGTGGAGGTATCTGTTTTGATGCAGTTATGGGTATATGTCTATTTAAATAGGTATATTGGAATTTGTATTGGTCGATATGTCTCTTTTTATATTTTCTAATGTATATTGATCTATTTCTGTCTATTTAATATTCTATATGTGTCTTGAAGTATAGCTGTATATTTTTATTGATACAGTTTGGTGGATATTTAGGATGGTGATATTTGTATATGTATAGATAGGGGTTTTTTGTATATCTCCTGATATATATTATATGTAATATGTTTAATCTGTATTTACCTCTCATGATTTTTAGACTTGTATATGTACATATATCTTCATATATGTATATTTTTAATTCCATTTCAATGTGTATGAAGTGCTATAGTTGTGTAATTCTATATATTGTATTCTTAGTGTAGGGCTGTTTAGAGAGGGAGTACTGGTTTTTGTATTTCTGTATGGGCTGTACACTTGTAGTAATAGGTAATAAATTAAGTCCTTAAACACCCAGTTGATCTTAGTTGTTGTAGAGGTTGTCAATAAATAAGGTTTTTCTTATCTGAAGTTGGTATTTGTATATTTTTACAGAGACTGGTTGTAATAATCTAATAAATTCCTAGTTTTACCGTAAATTGAGATCTGTATAGTTCTGTATTGTCAGCGCGGGTGTAGCAATTTGTAATAAATGACATTTTTCAACTGAAATTGATTCTTGTGGATTTGTGGATCAGCAGTGCGGCTGTGGCAATCTGCAAGAAAAGCCATTTGTCAGCTGCAATGGCTGTTGTGTCATGTGTGCTACCCAAAGCCATGAGCAGATGGAAATGCCATAGGATTTTGGCCATGGAAATCTCCGGCCATGGCCAGCACATGGCACCCCTGCACTCAGGCTGGGCAAGGGAAGCGCAGATTTGGGCTGGCAGCAGAGCCACACCTTGGCTCAGAACTCGCTGCAGAGGCCTGCTGAGAAAACTCTGGGACTCCACTGAGCACTCAACTCCTGCTGTGTGGATATGCAGGGAATTCAGTCCATGTTTTCATACAGACGCACACAGAGATACGTAGGCAGCACTTAGAAAGCTGTAACATACTCGATTGTGGGAACTGAAATGGACATTTGTTTATTACATACCGTCAGAAGAGTTGTGCTGTTCTGTAGCCACCTTGTAACAGGCAGTGGTCACTGTATCTAAGCAGTGCAGTTGCAGCAATCTGCAATGAATTTCACTTTTAAACTGACATTGGCTTTGGGGTATTTCTCATTTCCATGATGAATGACCACATCAATGTTTGTCCCTATTTCTTCACTGATTCTGAAGCTCTGATGAGTGTATGACAGCCATGGCACCAAATTCCTCACAGGTCTGTCCAGCTGTGGGTAACAGACCTCTCTTGTCTGTGAAACATCCGTCTGAGATTATTTGTCTGAGAGCTGTGGTCCATCTCTAGAACCCCCTCAGGTAGCACCATGGATGGGGAGGGGAGGGGAAAAATGTAATGGAATTCTGGCATTTATTCCCTTTTAACACATATTTGCACTCAGTTGGAGCCTGAACTTAGTGAGGAAAAGGATAGATTTTCCTTAGTCATGCAGTGTGGAATAAATGGTGTGGGAATAGGCACAAACCAAGCTGCAGGAGCAGCTTCTTCTTGGTCTTAACAAGACATTGTGTACAGGAAAGCACCACAGTCTTAATGATTCACCTCTTAGGTAAAGCCAAAATTGTTCACCGTGTAAACCTGCCTGGGGATGGAAATGACAAACGTCCCTGGGCTGGGGCAGAAGCCTGGGAGTCAAACGCTTGGAAAAAGAGACCTGGCAAAGGCAGCCCAAGGTGCAGGCACACATTTGGCTCCAGGCAAGAGGGAGCTTGTCCTGCCAGGATGGAAAGGAACTCCAGGCAGAGGAGCTGGCCGGCGGCAGGGAGCAGCTCCTGCTGTCACCACCAGGGAAGGACTCGCAGGACGCAGGAGCAGCGGGCACATCGCAGATGGACAGCGGAGCCGCTCCTGAGCTGCCAGCTACCCCTCCTGGTGCTGCAGTCACAGCGCAGTCACCTGTCCTGCAGGCTCTCTTTGGCTTTCTGAGCTCCAGCCACTGCAGGAAGCCAACCTGATCATAAATTAGAGAAATTATAAGACATCAGAACTTGTTGACCTACTGCCAATACTGGATTTTTAATTTCTTTGACTGTCTCTGCATTAAGTACCATCTGTGTTTCCAAAGGTTGTGCTCAGCATTTAGAACCAAGCTTTCTCTTCTTTAGAATATTTACACACACACATATACACACACACACACACACATATATATATATGTATATATATTTATATGTATGTTTGTAATTTTATATGTTTGTAACATTCACCAGTGTGAAGAAAGGGTAACCTTAAGAAAGTGTACTTGTTTTGCACCAGCATGGTTCCATAGAAATTTTTTTCAAATTCTTTTCTGAGGTTCCTATTTTAGAAAGATATTTTGCTAAAACTGTTAAGGGTGAGAATTGCAGGGCTGGTTGAAAATCTAATCCAAATTCTACTTCATTCTGTGCAATATTTCCATTAAATCTGATTAATACCCAGGGATAAAAAACTAGATTTCTCTTTTCCTCTCTTTTTCTTTTTCTAGGAAACAAGACACGTATATAATTTTGACTTTTATTTTGAAGACAGTAATCCACTGGACTAATACCTTGATACCTTGGAACTCCTTTCTCATTTGCAACCCATGACTCTGAAGAACAGAAAGGTTAAAGGAAGGGACCGTGCTGGTCAGATCCCAGTCAGGCAGAGAAGGGACTTTATAGATAAGATATAATAAACAATTCTGAAGACCGAAAAACCCTGGAGTCCAGACACATCTTTTGAGACACAGCCTGCCAGAACCATCCTGGGTGTGTGTGGGGACAGAGACAGACAGCCGAACCCCACAGAGAGCAAATCTTTTAAAGCAATGACCTGAGAGCTATTTTACATCACTTTTTAATCACTCAGTTAAATACACCATTACCTAAAAATCATGTGTATAGGTACTTGGTATGCAGTATCAGCTGAATAAATGCTATACATAAACAAGTTCCCATCTACATTTTTTGTTAGCCTGGTGTTCTGTTCTTTCTCAGTAAAATCAGGAAGAGAAACACGGCTGTTCTTTGAAAAATTATTCAGTTAAAATATTGACAACCCAGAAGTTTGATTTAGGAGATTACAAAGAATAATTTTAATTGTCACCAAAGAAAAACAAAATTGACACCTCATCTGTGGTAAACACCAGACATTGTTACCAGTAGGGTTGCACAAACTACCTGTAGGATGTTGTCTAACAGTTAATATGAAGATCTCATCAATGAAGGGGATAAGAGATGCTGACCCTTGAGGATTCAAAGAATCATTTGATAGGAATAAGAGAGCTTATCTTGCTCATCCTAGTTATACTTAAAATGTGTTTTATGTGGATTAGATTTATACTGATTGAAAACTCATCACTTCTTGTATGTTGCTGAATAATTTTAGTCTCAGCCCACAGATGTAAAAGACAAACCCATTGCTACAGCTTGCAGTATGGAACCAGTATCGCTTGATTTGTCACTGAAGTATCAGAAAGTGCTGTAAATGACATCGACTGCCATCGGAGGCATTCCCAGGAGCTGTGCAACATTGCAAGTAAACACAGGTCTGATTTGCAGTCTGTCAGCAAATTTGCTGAGAGCAAAACAAATCTCTGAAATTGCCATGGCTATAAAGGAGAAAATGTGCCAGTAGAAAGAAACTGATTAACAGATTCTGTAAGAAATCATCAAATGACAGTTCAGCAACGTGATGCAGAACTGTAAACCCAAGTGGCCAGTATCATCTTATCCTGTTTAGAAAGGCAGAAAAAGACAGTACATTACAAAGTTGATTGTTGTATTCATTCGTCTGGGGGTTGCTGAGGTAGCAGCAATGCAGTTCAATATCAAAGATTTGGGATTGTTCAGACCATGTGATAAAATCTCCTGATTATCCATGTGCAGCACAATTTATTCTTTCAGCTAATAGGGAGTGCAGCCATGGATTGTAAGAGACAGTTTAGATCACAGACTTTATGGTTTCCATCTAGGAAAGTAATACTACAAAAAAGTTTAATATTTTTCACATTTTAATATTTTAAGCCATCTAAACCAAGAATCAGTTTTATTTCAATTTTTGGCTTTGCTCTACTGGGCTGCTCCAAGATTGTATAGGAAGGCTTGTCAAATGTGTGATAACCAGGTATCTAGAATTTAGTTCAGCACAGCCATCTAAGAGTGCTTTAAGTGCAAAATGTCCATAAAGAGCCTTCAGATACCACCCAAGACCTGCAGAACACACATGTCCTTTTGGACAGGCAAATAAAAAATGGCATCTCCCCTTAAAAATGCTCTCCAATATTCTTAGGCAGCTACATAAAGTTTCTGCAGTAGGACTGCATGTTCTTTGCACTCCTTATTTCCCCCAGTAAAAATGAGGTGGATTACAGTTGTTATTTAATAATTTCAGGCTGTACTTTAGTTTTCCATGTACCTGTGCCTGCATGGGAGCTGGGTGTCCAAACTGCCTGTAGAGCTGGTGGAGATCTCATCCTCGGTTCAGGTGCCTTCAAGAGGGCATCTTGATCAATTTCATCAACCTGTGGGATCTGTTGTGCCTCATTGGCTGCTCCAGAAGGAAAAGGGTCTCCCATACACACATGGACCCTACAAACATGGGGTGCAGGGCAGGGGTCTCAGGTACAGGAGAGGAGCTGCTGAAGTTGAAGCTACATTCATCTACTTTAAATATATATCTATATATATAAAGATATAGATATAGATATAGATGATATATAGATAGATGATATAGATATAGATAGATATAGATATAGATATAGATATAGATATAGATATAGATAGTTAGATATAGATATAGATATAGATATAGATATAGATATAGATATAGATATAGATAGATAGATAGATATAGATGTGTCCTGGTTCAGAGAAAATTTGGGAGAGAACCTCCAAAGGGGTTCCTCCAGAAAGCAGACTCAATTGGCCCCTCCCCCAATCAGTTCAGGAAAAAAAAATCTCCTTGGAAAAAAGTGGAAAAAAACGTTTATTAAACAATAAAACCTAAACAATATTAAACAATACAACCTCTTGCTGCTCCAAAAGAGAGACAAACTCAGAAAGTCCCCTCCGTGGGCTGCAGCTCAGCTCACTCAGTCTCTTATCAGTCCCTGTGGCGCTGGAAATGCCGTGGCCCAGGCCCGGCCCGGTGGGTCACAGGTGTGAGCTTCCAGTGCTCTTCTGGTGTTCAGTCTGGAGAAGGTCTAAACAAGTCCAAAGAAAAGGGAAAAAAAAAACCCCACAGCCCAGGGAACTTCTTTGCCTCAGCTAACTAAAACTAACTAAAAGCAAAGGAGAGCTCTGTCTTGCCGTTTGTCCATCTGCAAACATCACAGTCCAGGAGCAGGAATGTGGAGGAGTGAGTGCAGTTTCTGAAAAGAAACTGTGCTTCTTCTCTCCCCCTTCACTCTTGGAACAAGACTTAAAGGTGCAAAACTTATTATTCAGCAAAACCAGAACAGATGACTGGGAATACAAGCATCATATAGTCAGCCAAGGACAAGATGCTATAGATATAAATAGATATAGATATAGATATAGATATAGATATAGATATAGATATAGATATAGATATAGATATAGATATAGATATAGATATAGATATATAGAGATAGATATATAAATATAGATATAGATAATAGAGATAGAGATAGAGATAGAGATAGAGATAGAGATAGAGATAGAGATAGAGATAGAGATGGAGATAGATTTACATACAGATATATAGATATAGATATAGATCTAGATATAGATCTAGATCTAGATATAGATATAGATATAGATATAGATATAGATATAGATATATACATAGATATGTAAATCTAGCTCAGCTCGGTGGTGTGAGGGGCTTCAAGAGATTTTGGCAGCTGCAGACGTGCTCAGCTGGCACTTCTGCTCGTAGCTCCCAGGATAAACCCAAGAGGCTTTGTTGAGGAGGTCTCTAATGATGGGAACAAAGCTTCATGTAGGCCACAGACTTTAGGAGCCTGACATTGGAAACAAATTAATCCCTTTGCTGAATCACACTGATATTTGGCAGGTATGAGTGGTTACAGTGAAACTCACTGAAGGAGAGGGTCACATGTGTATGTGACATAGCAATAAAAACCAAAAAAACCACTCAAGTGGGATGCACTTTCTCACTCTTTTCTGTGAGCTGTCAGCACTTTTTGTCCCTACTCGTGTGACTGCTAGAAGAATAGAAAAGAGAACAGCAAATTCAATTTTAAGACTGGTGTGCAATACAAAATAAGACTTACAGAGAGCAGAGGAATGATTGTGATTTATAAGCATGTACCTCATTTTTATTGGAGAAAACAGAGGTTGAACGACAAAGGATAGCCTGACCAGTTTAATGTTTTCTCTGTTACCTTTTCACAAAGCATGCAGTTTCCAGCCCTCTGCAGTCAGCTGGGCTGGAAACTTTCACTGACCTGAACAGGACCAACTTTTTTATCATAATAGAAGGTGCTTATGCATGGATATTTGTTAAAGATGTGATAGCCAGTCTTGTCTTTTTTACATTTATTCTGGTTTTTCTACCATTCCTTTCAGTCAACGACTTCAGACCAGCAGACTTCAGATGCCTTCAGAAATTGCTTGACATGGTTTCACACTATTTGATTCTGTCTGTATTTAACATCTCTCTTTGGACAGTATTAACTGTACTTCGTACTTTTCCTTACTTTATTTTTGCAGTCTTACTTAAAAATAAATGTGAAAAAAAAATACATGACAACTTGTACAACTTGAAATAAAAGTTACGGATTCGTAGCCATTCAGAGTATCAAATGGGGTAATGTGGGGTGTGGAGCTTCAGGGACATCACACCATAACCAATATGATCCAGTGAAGCCAAATTTATTATCCCTAAAAAGACTATATCTATAGTTAGTCTCTACTGTCTACGCATCTCTAGCTAATCCATGATTAGTTAACCCTAGCTGTTCACACATCTAAAATAGGATGCTGATTGGATCATCTGATTTTTCACGCATCTGGCTGTGGTCATCTGTTGTCCTCACTTTCCCAAGCTCGCTGACAAACCTGCTGAGTCCTGATGACTCTTCTTCTTGTATCTTTTTCAAGGATGTACTGACTCCATTTTCTGAATATGTCCATCATTCATTGTTTGTGAACGTGTCCATTGTCCATTATCACAAGCAGGCTGGATTGTGCATTGGCTGAATATGACCATTGTCCTGCAAAAACTCCTCAACCTGCAAGAAACTCTCAACAGTTCCCCAGTTTTGTTTTTGCACAAGTCAGACTGATTTAAAAGCACAGTCAATTAGTTTCTGCACACAGTGTAGTAGGCAAGGCACTATAAGCAGAACTGGAAAAAGACTACAAAGTATCATAATGCCAAAGCGCACTAAGTCCTTGAATCAGCCAAAGCTACCTGAAAAGAAACAAAATGCCCAGTTCCCCATTCAAGATACCAGTTAGCCAGGGGTACTACAATTGCATACGGTTCATGTCCCCAGATTTCCAATATTCTCCCTCTACCCTCCAGAATCAAATGAGTAAAAATTTCCAATCGAGTGGTAATAGTTCTAGACTGTTTTACAGGCAAAACACCCATTCCAAAAGAAATAAAGGATTAGCCTGAGTTTTAACCCATTGACAAATTAAGGTGAAAGAATGCTTGGAAAATTTGTCATCCTCCTTGCTCTGATTGATGATCATCAATTGAACTGGAACGTCCTCGATCAGGCGATGTGCATGTGATGTAGCAACCTTTGTGGCAATGTGATCCAAGGCCCGCTGTTGTCTCTTATCCAGAGTCCGGCGTTCCTCTGCCCGAGATGAAGTACCCAGTAACTGTATTAATGGCTCAAGTTCTGCATTAGTTATCCCACAAATAGTTCTGATCCATTGAATATCTCCCACTGACTTCTGGACATCAGGTACAATTTTAATTTCAGTGGTAATGATGAGTTTCTGTGGTTTCACTACAGACTGATCAATCTGCCCCCCAAGATATTTCCAAGGAGTAGAATGCTGCACCTTATCAAGAGCAATTTTTAATCCCCTCTCCTCTAGCAAAACTGTCGTGGTTTTTACAACAGTCTAATTGCTTTCCAGCCACTAATATATCATCCATGAGCTGATAGATGATATACTCAGGAAATTGCTGCCAAACAGGTTCTAATGCACAAGCAACATAAATTTGGCACATCACAGGGCAGTTTCTCGTGCTCTGGGGCAAACAAGTCCATTCATATCGTTTTTAGAGTTCTGCCTTTTTGATAGATGAAGCAGAAAAAGCAAATTTTTTTGTGTCATCTGGATGTAAGGGAACGGTGAAAAAACAATCTCTGAGATCAATGATTAATAGATTTCATGAGTCAGATATCATAGCAGGAGATGGAAGACCAGGTTGCAAGGCACCCATACTTAGCATTACTGCATTAATAGCACATAAGTCATGTAGCAACCTCCCTTTCCCACTCTTTTTTGGGATGGCAAAAATTGGAGTGTTCCATGGGCTAGTGGATGGTTTTATGTGCCCTTCCTCAAGCTGCTCTTGCACTAATTGTTGAACTATGGGCAGCTTTTCCTTTGACAGCGGCCACTGATCAATCCACACAGGTGTAGCAGTGGTCCAGCTGATTTTGAGAATCAGCTTCCCCCCAGTGGCCGCTGCTAAAAAGACTGTGTGACAATGGTAGCTTTTACCTGGCTTAACAGATCCCTACCAACCAAACCTACTAAAGTACCAGGAGATTGCATGACGTAAGGCCTTGCAGATTCATTCACTCCATCTGGGAAAATAAAGGTAATTACATCTCTGCTCATTTGAGTTGCCGGAGTCCCTCCAATACCTGCAATGCCTAAAGGAGGATCAACCAATGCCCAATATTTTGGCCATACTGCATTTGATGGTTACATCTGCTCCAGTGTCAATTGTGAGTTTTTCAGTAAGAGATTCACCATTAGGATGTGTCAGGGTTACCTGTTTGTCTGGTTTACCTCTTGTGATATCCATGGACCAATATACTTCTGGGTTACCTGTGGAACCAAAGCTTCCTGTTCCCCGCTCTTTGCTGCTTGTACAGGGGACACAAGACTTGAAAGGAACAAGCTGAGCAATTCCTGAACATTTGGGAATAGATAGAGGAGGGAAAATGTTTTAACCATAATTTAATAACACATGCATCCATAACCCCAGGGATGATATCCAGTCCCTTTTTTACTGGCAGATGATCTCCCTAACAGAAAAGCACTAAGCCCACCCCCCAAGAGTCCTTTTACATTGGTGTCTCTCAGGTGTACAGCAGAGTCCATAATGGTGACACCTACTGCGGTGTCCAATTCCATTCCAGCACTTCCAGAAGTTGATGATCGGAGTGAGTGAAGTCCCCCTCCTCCATGGTGGGAGGCTGAGCTATCCAGGCAGCTCTCCATATTTGTTTCTGCATGTGAGGAGAGGGCGCATTGGCAAGGTTGCTTCCCTGGAACCGACATTCCTTAGTATTGTGGTTATCTTTTTTGCAGATAGAACAAAATTTTCTCATAACTGCAAAGCGACACTGACTCTGAACATGTCCGATTTTACCACATCCAAAGCACTTATTGTTCTTTCTTTCTGCCTTCTTTTCCAGTTTAGAAATCAGTGGTTTTACTGCATCCTGTACTGTAGCAGCTACATTGGACGCCTTTTGCCTTTCTGTAGTCCTAGCCATCAGTTCCAGCATTTCTGTAACATCAGCTCCCTTCTTTAATGTACACAATATCTGCCAAGTTTTATCATTAGCATTGTCAAAAGCCAGAATAATTAACAATTGTACCTTTGTGTCTGAATCCAAATCAGGATTAAGATTTACAAATTTATCAAAGTCCTCATTCTCTCTTTGGTGAATTTGTGTAAAAGACTTAGTGTGTAACCCACCTGGAAGTGCAAGAATGGCATTATAGACTAGCTTTTGGCTCATCTGTAAAACTTGATCAATGCTCCTAGCCTGGGCAGTGGCAGTAGCCAAGGGCCCTTTGCCAAGTAACTGTTGTGCTGTTAAACCATACAGAGGATCACCCTGCGCCCGAGGTTTTGCTGCTTCCTGGACACACTTTTCCTCCCAGCTTTTATGGAACATCACCTGCTGGTGGGGTGGCATTATGAGCCTTATTAGGGTATGCACATCAGCTGGAATAAATGTGTTAGATGTAAAAACATACTGCAAAAGTGACTGTGCAAGCTGGGATTTTAAACCAAAATGTGAGATTGCAGCTATTACTCTCTCTAAAATCTTCCAATCGAAAGGTTCCCAAACTCTGCCTGCAGCATTAGTTACTACAGGAAAAGCCTGTATATCAATTGTGAGAAAAGTCCCTTCTACAACGGCTTCTGTAATAACCCCCTGCCACTTTCTTGTTTTTTGTGCTGCTTCTCTTCCAGGGTTACATTCCAATTCTAATTCCACATTCTTTACAGTATGAGAGGGAGGATTTAACCAGCTCGGATGCTGGCTCAGAGACAAAATGAGAGGGTGGCAACCGCTTTCCTGATTGTCTGTCTGAACCCACAATCATTGGCAAGTGCCTTTTCTCAAAAGAATAGTCTCTTTTGGGAACAACTGAATCATTTTGCTGAACCACCAGTTTTTGCAAATTGTCCACTAAAGATCTTAAATCCTCTTCAATAGAAGCATTACTCATACCAACATCTCTTTTCTTTATCCTTTACAGCACGTTCAGTCTCTAAGTTACTGTTATCAGCAGTTTTTTCACTCCAAGTACAACTGTCCTTTCTTCTGCAGACTAACAAGCCCGAAGAGGGTTTTTCACTGCAAGTACAAGTATCCTTTGGTCTGCAGACCAATTTCCCCAAAGAGGCAGCAGCTTCTTCTTTCTCACTATGAGCTGGAGGAGCAGTCGGTGTAATGCTCGATGCTGAGCCGATAGGTTGTGGGCTGTGCGAGGGAATATCTAAGGTTGTAGAAAACAGTGGCTGAAGTTGCTGGAAATGCCTGAGGCTTTTCTGACTCAGAGGCAAGGGCAGCACAAGCTGCAGCAGCATCTTTCCTCTCTGTCTTTAAAGCCTGCAGCACCTGTATGATAGCCTTCCACAAAGTAGCATACTTAGACACCTCTTTTGCCTCATTCCCCCCGGATGCAATGCAGTCCCACAACATCCGCCCCACAGCTTCCCATGTCGAAATCTCAAAAGCACCCTGTGCTCCTGCTATGAGATTATGGTCCCAAGCCCAGTGTAATAATCCCTTCAAAGTGGAAGCATCATACTTGTGTTCTCTGTTAGAGAGGATATGTTGGAGGAGTTTCTGAACACCTTCCCTTTCATGATCAGACCCCATCTCCTCCCTGGCCGCTCACCTTGATCAGGGTGAGCTTGAAGACATCTAAGATTGGAGCCCCAGTAACCTTTTCCTCTCACTGGGGCAGTGAGGATACTTTCGACCGGCTTCTCCACTCCTCGAAGGCTGGCTCTGATCCTCTGCCCAGCAGCCAAATTGCTGTCCTCGAGTTCCTCTCATGCTACCATGCTGGGAGTGCTGGCATTCCCCACCAAAAATGTGGGGTGTGGAGCTTCAGGGACATCACACCATAACCAATATGATCCAGTGAAGCCAAATTTGTTGTCCCTAAAAAGACTATATCTATAGTTAGTCTCTACTGTCCACATGTCTCTAGCTAATCCATGATTGATTAGGCCTAGCTGTTCATGCATCTAAAATAGGATGCTGATTGGATCATCTGATTTTTCATGCATCTGTCTGTGGTCATCTGTCCCACCCATGAACTGTCTTTGTCCTCACTTTCCCAAGCTCTCTGACAAACCTGCTGAGTCCTGATGACTCTTCTTCTTGTATTTTTTCAAGGATATACTGACCCCATTTCTGAATATTCCATTATCCATTTTTGTGAACATGTCCATTGTCCATTATCCCAAGCAGGCTTGGGCATTGGCTGAATATGGCCATTCTCCTGCAAAAACTCCTCAACCTGCAAAAAATCCTCAACAGCACAGCAGTGCCACTCTGTCTTCACCTGGGATTTGTCTGTCCCTTTCTTCTTCCTGTTCCAAAATCGCTCTTAATCCCTGCTTCCCACAGCTCTGCCAAATGACAAAGAAGTGCAGCACCAGTTCATGGTCTCCACACCTGGGCATTATTTGCTGCCCTTCTGCAGAACCCAGTGCAGATGTGTGGGCTGTGCAATCACTGGTGGATTTCTGTATTTTCACATCTCCATAATCATCATGCATTTAATGCTGCTTCTGCTCCTGAAGTCTCTCTATGTCCATTTTTCTACTGCTATTCCTCAGGGTACCCGATGCTTTTCAGCTGAAGCAGAATTGTTTTAGCAAACATCTGTGTGAATGCTCCTGCAGATACAGTGTAATAGGGGCTTAAGAGAGCTGCATCATACAAAACAAGCACAGTGGGCATTTTCAGGAGAATCTGAAGAAGAGGGGATGTAGTTCTTACACACTGGACAACAGCTCAAAGTGCCTATTGTTACAGAGCACCCTGCAGATCATCCTGTGCTCCTCTGTGCTTGGCCTGAGGTGCCAGTTCTGCTCTCTGGGCTTGTGCAGAGCCAAGGAGATCCCCGTGGAGGCCACTCTACAGCCTCATGAATGCACAAGAACTTTAGGACACATTTAAGCCTCACATACATGCAAAAAAACTCAAAACCAACTAAAACACGGCAGCAAACCAAAAACCCCCATGCAAACAAAAAACCCCGTGGAAATTTGTTTACCAGTTATAATCAATTGTCTCATGTAACCTCCATTCTGCTTTCCAAACTACCGTCAATGTTCAGACAGAAGGACAAAGGGAGGTTTTAGCAGGACTGACCAAGTTTTGGTATGGATGGAGCCTGCTCTCCCCCATCAGAGCCCGCTGGCACTGCCTTTCTGCCTGGATGGATGGCACAGCCCCGGCCGTGGCAGAGCTGCCTCCTGTGCCCCCGCAGTGGGGCTCAGCTACAGTTTAAGCCACTCTCACCCTGCACTGCCCAAGGGCTGCTCTGGCAGTGTCCTCAGCTCTCTCTTGCCCCCTTTCCCTCCAGGCTGCCCTGGCAGCTGAAAGCCGAGCTGGCCCAGGGGGTGTCTGAGCTCTCAGCCCCCCTTGGCTTCTGCTGCTCCCAGCCTGGAGCTGCCACGCTGGGGAACCCACAGCTGAGAGCTTCACTGCAGTGCAGCAAACAGAGGGCCTGGCAGGAGGGGAAAGGGCCCTGAGGTCAGGCAAGAGATGAAGGACAAGGGGAATGGAAAAGGAGAGAAGAGAGAATTCACAGGGTTGATAGCTGAATCTTCCCTGCATTGTTCTGGATTCCCAAAAGATCAATGGTGTCTGAGTTTAGTATGAAATAAAAGAGGTGAAAAAGAATATTGATTACTTGTCCACTGGCTATTCTAAGCACTAATGATTTTGGGATCTGAAAGAAAATGGACTATGTGACCACAATACTAAAAAAAGATACATATGCATATAAAAATATGGGAATCAGAAACATAAGATAAAAAACTGAAGATCAAACAAACTCTGGCATTTCCTCATTTTGCAAGGAAGGAATCTGTGCTACAGGTTTCCTAAAATTCTTGTAGGTACTTTTATATGTAATACAAGCATAAAATTCAGAATGGCATTTTCAAAAGCACTACATCTTCATCATGTTCAAACAGTTTTCCAAACAGCTGGAGACAACAAAAATATCAAAATTCTGGAAGCTTTCAAGTCCTATCATCTCAGTCTAATCCGGAAAGAAAATCTAAGTTATGTAGTTATGTGTCTTCTGAAAAATAGGTATAATTACATTCTATTAAGGAGACTTTTGTCTCTTTTTTTTTTTTTTTTTTTTTTTTTTTTTTTTTTTTTTTATGTCATCTGTTTAATACAGGAAAGAAAACAAGATCTTTATTGTGGCCTAGAACAGTAGCTGAAAGAAGAATTCAATAGACTCTATTCAGAGCCTGATTTTTCTTACTGGTTATTTGTACTGGAATTGCCGAGCTTGAAGAAGCCAGAATTGCTCTAATAGACTGATTTCTTCCAAGGGAGTAAGAAGGACAGGAAAATACAGGTCAGTCAGCCTTGTCTCCATCTCCTGACAGGGGATGGAGTAACTGATCCTGGAAACCATTCCAAACAAATGGAGAAGTTGATTGGGAGTAATGGTTAACCTACCCGACGCCTTGACAGGACAGCCAGACTGATGGATATGGGTGGAGCAATGGATGATGTCTACCCCAGCTTTACTGAAACCTTTAAGACAGCCTCCTACAGCAGCCTTAAACACCAACTGCCGAAATGCCCAGCAAGGAAGGCTGAAAAATGGATGAGGACTGTCATCAGTGGCACAAAGTAGAGCTGGAGGCAAGTCCCAGGTGCTCTGAGCCCCAGGGGCTGATGCTGCGGGAGATGCTCTTTAATGTCTTCACTCATGGCCGGCCTGGAGGAGCAGTTTACCCTCAGCAAGTCTGCAGGGAACACAAAAATGGCAGGAGCAGCTGACAGCCCAAATGCTTGTGCCATTCAGAGGGACCTCGGCAGGCTAAAGAATTGGCCTGAGGGGAATCTGATGGAGTTCAAGGAAGGGAAATGAGAAGTCATGGACCTGGGCAGGAATAACCCCGGGCATCAAGAGGGGCTGGGAAGCGGCTATTTTATCTTCGTTGCGTTGGTGCTTTGGGGTTGCATTGCAAAGCAAAGGCAGAAGGATGACCGCAGCCAGAGAAGGAGAGGGTTTGCCCCGGCCATGCGGAGCCGCCCCGCCCGCGCTGTGCCCGCAGCCCCGGCTCTGCCGCGCTCGTCCCTGCCAAGTCCGGCCCATGCTGGGGCCGCGCTGAGCGCGCGCGGGCCCGAGCGCAGCGCCCCCCTCAGGCCGCGCGCCGCCGGCGCAGCCGCGGCCGTTGCGCTGCGGGCGTTGCGGCGACAGTCGGCGATCGACGCCATGGCGGAGCTGCCGCTGCCCGCCGGGCTCCGCGCCAGCACCTTCCCCGCCAAGCTCTGGCGCCTGGCCAACAGTCCCCGCATCCGCTCCATGTGCTGGTGTTGCGGTGCGCGGCCAATTTCCAGTTATGATTCTCCCCTATTTTGTACTGTTCTCCCCATTTTGTAATGTTCTCCCCAGTTTTCAACCCCATATTTAGTTCGATGGTTCAGTCCTGGCTCCCCCTTTCCCCGGATAGTAACCTCCCTGTCTGGGCACGCTGCCAACCCCTTGTCTCCACCCCCGTTCCCCTAGTAACTACCTCATTTGATACATTTTCCTCCCCTCCCAGGCCCTGTCCGTCTCCCGGGGCCCTGCCCGTCCTTCCAGAGACTTCTCCCTTCTCCAGGGAGTGATTGGGCAGGTGCTCTGGGCCCCTCCCCAGTCCGTATACTATTTGTTACCTCTACTGTCACTTATGTTCAATTCCCCTCCTCAGTTTTCCCTCATTGGTTCATGTAATGTATCTCTACCTATGTTCCACCCCCTTTATAAGTTGTTGTCACTGTCCCCCCTGGCCTTTGCCCCCTGGAATTTCCCCTGGAGACGAAAAAACTCTCTCTGGACTGCATCCACGGGGTAGAGGACCTCTTTTCTTCCAGCTTCCTTCATCCTTTGCCGCTCTCCTCAAACGCTCCTCAGCCTGCCGTAGGCGCTGCCTGGACGCCCCTGGCTCGCCTGGGTAGTGCCCCCCGCTGCTAGCCGCTGCCAGTGCTCTCCTGCTAGCCGGCGCTTCCCCCTCCCCACCGTGTGGGGAGTCGAGGGTCCTTGAAGCAGCAGCGCGGCACGCTAGGACAGCCGGGCCACGGGGCTGCTCATCGACCGCTCCCTCTTGGAGCGAGAGCTGCTCAGCTCAGGCAACGCCCAGAGGGGCGGTGGCGATGGGCCCCGCAGCCGCACACCTTCCGGGCCACGCAGTTCCGCAGCTTCGTGCGGCAGCTGTACCGCTACGGCTTCCGCAAGGTGCCGGGCTGGCTCGGCTCGGCTGCGTCGGGCGATGCCGGGGCGTGGCTGCACTAAAGCAATCCCTGCTTTCGCCGCGACCGCCCCCACCTCTTGCTCCGCATCAAGCGCCGCAGCGCGGCCAACAGGCAGCGGCCGGCGGCGGGGCGGGAGGGCCGCCGGCGCCTGCCCAGCGGCTTCCTGCTGCTGCACAGGGAGCAGACGCTGCCGGACGGGCGGGAGCTGCGCAGCCCCAGGCCCGGCCGCCTGCAGCAGCCCCCTGGGGAGCAGCCGCTGCTCGCCCGTCGGCCGCCCTGCAGCTTCCACCTGCTGCACAGGGACCGGCCGGGGCCTGCCCAGCGGGAGGGGCCGAGCCGCTTCCAAGAGCTCTACGGGGAGCAGCTGCCTCCGGCCGAGCGCGACGTGCTCGGCATCCAGCCCTGCAGCTTCCGACACTTCCCCAGGGAGCAGCAGCCCCCAGCCTACGACCCACGAGGTAGGAAAAGACTTGTAGCCTCGCTTCTGCCAAAAGTTAGGAAAAGTGACCCTTTGAAGTAGTTTTGCACAAAGCTCTGTCATCCTCTGCCAGAAGTTGCCAAGCCTGCCAGGAAGAGGCACTTATGAGGCCTAAAGATTTTCTGCCTGGTTTTCCTGGCTGCTTCCCATGATGTTTGATCCAAGAAAGCACTCGAGCTCTGTGTCCCCCAGCCACATCGTGGAGCCTGACCAACGCGTTTTGATTCTTGCAGCCACTCCGGGCATTTCAGGGCCCAGCGCTCCAGCCGGCAGTGCAGCTTGTGCAGCAATGACGGCCCGCAGTTCAGCACAGGATGCACCTGGGCAGGAGGAATGGTCACCAGCAGATCTAGGCCTTGCCATAGAGAAAATGATTAGGGAGATCAGGATGTCCCTATCTGAAAGATCTCCCTCTGTTCAGGTAATTCCATTGGATGGGGATAAAAGGGGCTGGACTGAGAGCTTTCAAAAGTTTTTACATGGCTGAGAAGAAAAGGCTTCTGTAATTGAACTTATTTTATCATTATTTAGTTTATTTAATTATTCTTGGTAAAGAAAGGTTCCTAAAGGAGGAAATGAAGAAGAAATGAAGGAGAGGTTTTTCTTGATGGGAAAGAGGAGAAGAGTATTTGGAGAATTGCCACTGAAGGCCAAGGGTCCAATGCAGGGAGGGGCATGCCATAGGTGCCTCTGTTCCAGTAGCAGGTGTGGGCTGTGCCTCTTTTGGGTGGGAAGGCCAAGGCCAAGCAAGGGCTGGGCTGCAGCTGCTGCAGCTGCTGTGTGAGCCCTGTCGTGCGTGAAGGCGCCCCCAGAGCCGTGGGTGGGGCTGGGCTGGAGCTGCAGCTCTCTGTCCTTTTGCAGATTATTATGCGTGTTGGCCAAAGAATGTCTCTCGTTCTATTCATGTGCTAACCATTGCCTGCAGTACATTTATGATTATGAGGCAGGGCAGACTACAACTGGGGAGAGGGATTTCTTTGGATTTACCAATACCTTCTTCTCAAGTGGCATGACTTTTGTCTTCTATAAAGTCAGACATAGCAATTTTCAGAAGCATTTTATTCCATAATAAAAGGAAACCTTTCAGGCTCGGAACCATCTTTAGGATCTACAGGGGTTCTGATGGCCGGGCTGTTGCAGAAGGGATGAATATTCTGGAACTGGTCATAGTGATAATTTCTTTGTGTCCAAAGACAATTTGCCGGTTCTTCATTGTGAACATTTACTTCCTTGGTGGAACAGAAACACTACTTGGTTGTCTGGCTTTTCCTGTCTTTTGGGTTGGTTTTTTTCCCGCTGTCCCAATGTCCAGATTTTTGCCACTGATCACAAATGTGATCCTGGGAATACCCTGGGCATAAAAGTTTGCCTGGATCATACCCATGGGGCAGCAGCAGAGGGTTCCGAAAAGCAGCACCTCGAGCTGGGCTGTGTGAGTGCTTGGCTGGGGGTGGTGAGACTCCCAGGCAGAAATGTGTGCTTTGTGTGGGGGTTTGCAGCACCCAGGCCTGGGCAGGGCTGGGAGCGAGCTCTGTCCTTGCTGGCAGCCGTGCTGGCAGCAGGGAGAGCCCCTGGCTTTCTGCTGGCTGATTTCTCCCAGCTCTGGCATAAGCCAGGGTCAGAGCGTGAGGGCACGTCGCGTTTACTTGGTGTCTTCTGGTTTGCTGTGCTCATGTTTTGTCTCAAAGGTCATTTTGTAAGAGCTTCAGTTTCACCTTGGCCACCTGAAACCTGAGTTTATAAGGCTCCTCATGGGAACCGTGTGGGCAGCGTTCCCTCCTCTGTGCTCCATGTCCTTTGGGAGTGGAGAAGGAGAGTTATCGTATCCCTGACGTGTTTCCAGAAAAACAGTGAGTGATCTTTGGTTCCTTTCTTTCTGTTTTTCTGCTCAGGACAATGTCAGTGTTGTCCCCGATTCCTCAGGAGGGGAGCCTGTGGACAGAGCTGCAGCAGAGGAAGCTGAATCTGGCACTGAGAGCTGCAGGAACAGTTCCCAGGAGCCTGAGGAGCCTGGTAAGGACAGAGCCCCCACTGATTTAGAGAGGTGTGAGATGGCTGCTCTGAGCAGGCTTGGTGCTTCCTGGTGCCTTTTGTTCAAATCCTGCACTGGCACAAGCTGCCTGAGCCCTGCCCTCCACGCTTATCCAGAGGCTCTGGCACTGAGTCCTCTGCTGTGGCAAGAGAGCAGGGAATAAAGCTGACCTTGGGGGAGCTGTGTCACTAAGTTGGGTCTCCCAGCTTTGTGCTGAAGGCAGTGGATAAATTTGCTGCAGGCTGACAGGGGAGGCCAGGCTGAGCGACTCTTGAAGGAACAGGGGAAAAAAAAGAGCAAAAAGTCAGGCTAGAAGTCCAGATCACTGACTCAATGTAGTACCAGTCTGCTGTTACTGGTGCTGACCCACCAGAAAAACAAGGGGAAGAACATCAGAGGCCACCCAAGTGAAACATCACAGTAAGTCCAGTATCAGAAGGGAAAGCTGGAATGAGCCCTGATTAGGGAGACCTAAGAGGAGAGAGGGAGTGCTTTGGATCCATTCCTTAGGCAAGCTGGTGCAGCCTGCAGGCCTAGTAGGGAGCTCTGTCCCTTGCAGCCCTTCCTGCCAGAGCCGATGGTCGAGTTGGAGCAGCTGCTGCTCACTGCGGGGGACAGTTGTTAGATGGCCCTGGTAATGGAGCTGGTTCATGACTCAGCTCCCAGCAGCCCTCAGCTTCAGGCATTTCAGTGAGGACTGAGGTCTGTCTGTCAGCACAGAGAAAGAACAAGGCTGGGCTTCTTTGTGGCTTGTGGGGCTGTGTGTGTTTCAAGCTCTCGTGGGTGCCCTTTCATTCAGTGTTTTGAAACACACTTTTGAAAACTTGGAATGGTCCTTGTTCTTATAAGAACAGGCTTCAAATTGCCAAGTGAGAGTCTGCCTTTCAGGCCATCTTTGACAGTCCCTGGCAGAAGGAGAATTGCTGTCCAGGGGAAAAGTGCACAAGGGCCAATACTGACTGAGCGTTCTCTTGGCTTCCCAGATGCCATCTGACCAGCATATCCAGGAGGGCTGCCCTGCCTTGCAGGGAGACAGAGGAGAGCCCGTGACCATCGGGCAGGTAGAATTCCTCTGTTTGTAAATATGTTTATAGATTGCTATGTTTTTATTTATAAATGGGTATAGTTCTATTTATAGATTATTGTTCTGTTTATATCTCCATATACTGATAGATCTGTCTAGTTAAATGTGGATATGTATACAGTAACAGATGTGATATAATTATATTTCCATATATGTAATTTTATTTACTGATTTTCAGAGTTAAATTTATATTTGAATAGAGTAAAAAAATACATATATGAAGTTATATTTATGAATGTATATAGTTATATAGTAAAAGAATATGAATGTTTAGATGTATACATTGATAGATAGATTGCTGTTTGCATAGACCTAGGCCGCATTTTTACCTCTCTCCCCCCTTGGCTGCCTTTCTCACCTCTTGCTTTTCCCCCTGTGTCCCCTCTCCATGTGATGGGTCCGAGCTGGCGGCCGGGCTGAGCAGAGCAGCACTTCCAGCCCCGGCTGTCCCTGGAGCGGTGGGAGCTGCCGCTGGCCCCAGGCACTGTCCCCTGAGGAGCTGCTGAAGGACGGTGAGACAGAGGGGGCTGAGGGGGCTGAGGGGGCGGTGGCGCTGAAGCTGAAGGGACGGGGAGCCTGAGCTGCTGCTGGGGCTGGGGGCTGTGGGGGCAGCCGAGGCCGATGGTGGCACTGAGGTGACAGGGAAGTGGCACAGGCTGAGGGGCTGGCGGGTCTAAGGGGGACAGGATGGGTCACAAGGGACTGAGGGGGGTGAGAGGACTGTGAGGGGCTGAAGAAACTGAAGGGGGCTGGGGGTTCAGCGAGAGCATGGTGAGGCTGAGGGGATGGAGGGGCCAGCAGGGAGCACAGAGGGCTCTGGGACTGCAGCTCTGGAACCAATTCCAGAGCCTCCACTTTTGCCACAGCTGCAAGGAAGACCTTGAGGACAGCCGGAGACTGACTGGAGCCTGCAGGGAGGAGCTGAAGGGCAGCAGCAGGAGCAGGGAACGGGGACCTGCTGCTGCCAGCCTGGAGAGAGCCCAGGTGAGGCCACAGGCCCGGGCAGGCAGGGTGGGGATGAGGGTGGCGTGGGCTGTGGCCGTGGGCACTGCCCGGCGGGGCAGGAGCGGGCCCTGCCCGTGCTGGGGCCGCTCAGCGCAGCTGCCCCGGCCGGCACAGGGGCTGTCCTTGGGCAAGGCAGCTGTGCCGGCAGGGCCCGGGAGCTGTGCCGCCTGTGTCGGGCTGCCGGGGCTGTGGGACTGTCCCACTGCGGCTGCGCTCACCACAGCCTGGCCCGCTCGGCTGCTTTTTCTTTCTAACCCTCCTGGGGAAGCTCTGAGATGTCCTCTTCCCTGATGGAAGTGCCGCTGCTGCCAAGGGAAACGTCCCCATACTCACTCAGTGTTCCCTTTGCTTGCCAGATGTCCCATCTGCTGTCCCTGTCCAGGAGAGCTGCTCTGCATGGGAGGAGGAGAATGAGGGAGAGGCTTTGAAGACGGGGCCTCTGCTTCGAGTGCTGTTTATAGATATCTGGACTTACACAGTAGAATGGATAATTATATGGATATGTACATGTCTAGGCTTCTATCTGTGTAGGAATATTTCTCTATACATGTTGTTTTATTTATGGATGTATTACGTATATATGTATGCATATATATTCATATGTTTTTGTAATTACATAAATGTTTATATATGTATCTAAGTATACATGTATGTTGTTATATCTGTGTTTAGTTCTATTTCCTTGGTTTACAGCTGTGTACATATCTTTTTATACAGATGCTGGTATAGCTATATGGTTTTTAAATAGGTATATTGGAATTTGTATTGGGAGATAGGTGTATTTTTTAATGTATATTGTTCTTTTTCTGTCTATTTATTGATATTTACATATGTGTCCAGATGTATAGCTCTGGATGGATGGATGGATATTTAGCTTGGCAGAATGGTGTTTGTATGTAGTTATAGGTAGGTTTGGTTTATATATCTACTGATATATATATATACATATTTACATATATATTGTATGTAGTATGTGATGTTTAATCTATATTTACATCTGTATATTGTTATACTTGTATACGTATTTATATATATGCATATATGTATGTATTCTGTTCAAACATATATGGAGGATATAGTTGTATAACGCTATTGATATCTTAGTGTAGGGCTATTTAAAGAGGGAATGCATATTTTTGTATTTCTATATGGGCTCTACGTTTGTAGTAACATGTAATAAATTAGGTTGGTAAAGGCCTAATTGATCTTTGTGTATAGTGAGTTGTGTATAGTAGAGATTAGCAATAAATCAAGTTTTGTTAACTGAAGCAGTATTTGTATATTTTTGCCTAGACAGGTTGTAATAATCTAATAAATTCCTGGTTTTACCCTTAACTGAGATCTGTTTAGTTCTGTATTGTCAGCATGGGTGTAGCAATTTGTAACAAATGACATTTTTCAGCTGAAATTGAAATTGATTCTTGGTGGATCAGCAGTGTGGCTGTGGCAATCTGCAGGAAATGCCATTTGTCAGCTGTGATGGGTGTTGTGTGATTTGTGCTACCCAAAGCCATGAGCAGATGGAAATGCTGGAGGATTTTGGCCATGGAAATCTCCGGCCATGGCCAGCACATGCCCCACCTGCACTCAGGCTGGGCAAGGGAAGCGCAGATTTGGGCTGGCAGCAGAGCCACGCCTTGGCTCAGAACTCACTGCAGAGGCCTGCTGAGAAAACTCCAGGACTCAACTGAGAGTAGAACTCCAAGCAGGAGCAACCCTGCAGGAGCAATCATTCACAATGAAAAAAAGAGAGAAAATGTGGCAGAGCAGATGTGGGATACTCTGTGAGTCTGATGAAATGCTCTGAATCGCCACTGCCTAGGCACGTCTTCTGGAAACATACTTTGTTTAAAACTGAACACCTCCCATGAAATACAGATTGCACTTTCCCCTTCACTTGCCTTGCTGTGTGATGGGAGACATTCTCTCCTTATCACTGAGAATTTTTGCCCTTCAGCACCTCCCATTAAATCAAAGATGATGTACTACCACTTGGCACCATAAATGAAAACAGCCCTGCCCTCCTGGCAGTGTTTGCAAAGTCTTCCCTCCTCCTGTCCCCACGTCTCACAGAGGGAACCCTTCCCTGCTGTCCAAACTGTGCCTGAGGTGAGTGAGGGCTCCAGGAGCTCAGGAGGGTGCTAGAGCACCGCCCATGGGAAGGTTTTGCAAGGCTTCCTCAGCACCAGTAAACTCTGGGTTTGCCAATCTTCCCCTGGAATACTGTCCTACTCAAGAATGATCTTGGAGGGCACTGTGCCTCCGGCTCATCAAGTAAAGTTTGTTTTCTTCAAGACTTGAATAGAGGAAAATGAAAATTGTCAATTTTAGAGTGAAATTTGGGGGTTGGTGCAGCTGGGTTTGCTCGATTATTTGCTGTGGAAAGTAGGGGAAAAGCTTTAAATTCCCAGCAGAAGCTGACTACCGGCCCCCATGGACCTGAATGGGGCCCAGGTGGGCTTTCTGCACGCTGGTCCAAGGGAAAAGCTGGAACAAAGTCCCCTTTTTCTTCAGATGGAGTCTGCACTGTTGTCTCCAGGGCTGTCTGTGGTAAGACACAGCAATCCAGCCGGAAACTGTGGATATGAGAGTTCCAACAGCAACCTGCTTCTGCAGGGGGAGGGACGAGGCCGGCCCGAAAGCCTGGAAGGTGCTCTGGGTACTGGAGAAGGCCAGTCCTTGTCCTTGTGCAGGGATGGCTTTCAAAGGGGACCTCTCACCTCGTGCTGCTGACCAAGGGCAGCTGGTGGCCTTCCACAAAATGCTTCTTTTGTCTAGCTCTTGGAAAAGTTCCAGCCGGCAACAATTCCTGCTACTCACACCCTTTTCCAAGCAGGAGGAATTTGTGTAAGCAGCCTGGCAGCTTAGTGGCAGGAGAAGAAAATACTCAGCTGAGTGTTATCAACTGTCTGTCAGAATTCACATCCTCAGCCCCTCATCTCTTCCAGTTGTCTCAGACGTGGAGGAAGCAGCAGGAAATCTCTGATCCTGGAAGGGAAAGCAGAAGGAGGAGAGGCAGTAGCCGGTCCCTGGGCCCTTGGGAGCAGTGAGAGCCATCCAAAATAGGATCTCTGCTGGGCTGTGGAGATAAGAGTGGCCAACCAGCAATGCTGTGTGTGAGACTGGAGCCATCTGTGAAGGTGAGCATGGAAATCTGACCTTGCAAAACAGAGAAAAAGGTGTCCTTGGGTATTTGCCAAAGCTTGGAGAGCTCTGAGCCGCCAGCTCTGAGTCTAGTGGAAGGTGTCCCTGCCCATGGCAGAGGGGTTGGATCCAGAGGTCCTTAAGGCCCCTTCCAACTCGAGCCCCTCTGTGAGTCTGAGTTACAAACCCACAATGACAAAGAAAGCACAGCAAACCTGGCCCCCCACTGTTACTGAAGATTGCTGCAGTCACTTGTGTCACCTGGAGACTGGTTTGTCTCTGGAGAAATTTTCATGGTCCCACAGAATTTTGATGTGACTTTCCTGGCTCAGGGCCCAAAAGATGCCAGAACAAATTATTTGCAAGCACAGAGTTGGTTAAGCTGCCTGTGAACCTGATGGGAGAAGTGTATTCATGTTATTGCAGCATTTACCCCATACAGGTAATATTTGGTTTCCATTTTGAATATGCAGTGTTCTTGCACAGTGCTTGTATTTGCAGAAATACTGGCTTTAAATCCTAATTCCATCTTCACACAAGGATGTGTAATCCATCAGAAATGTTTAACACGGAGCCATGTTAGCTTTGGGCTCGATGGTATGGGTTGTTTGAAGTGTTTGATGAGTAATGGTAGCTGTAACAAATACCCCTGTTGTTAATTTGGGTCTGTCCTTTATCAACCCTGTTGCATAGACATCACTTATTAACAGCAGAGACTAAATGAAATTCTTTCATACAGATGAGACTTGTGCAATTTGGGCTGATCAAAGAGGAAGTTTTCTGTTATTGTGAAAAGACATCTAGATCACTTGTTTGCTGTACATCCTGGAGGGGCTTTGCAGTTAAGAGTGAAAAGGAAAAAGACATTTCTCTTAAGAAGTGTCTTGAAAGAGCTTTTTGTATTACCAGAAGCAGCTACACTGATACTGACCTCCACAATTATAAATGCACAACAACCACTTACGTGACTTAATCTGGCCGTGATTTTTAGCTGCAATTCCAGATCTCATCAAACTTGTTGCTATCCTTTAAACAAGGAAGGAGAGCACAAATACCAACATTTCTCATCAGCCTTCTGGGTAGGAAAGACCATTTAATTTATGCTCCCTTAGCTGTCAGCCTAAACTCCTAAACTCTGCTGTGCAAACCTTAGGTCGATGTTGGACCTTATAAACTTCTTGAGCAGCAACTTAGGTGCAAACCTGCTACAAAACCCTTCAGGCACCACACTGATTTAGAGTGGCAGGACTTCACTGTTCCAGCACAGAATTTACTTCACTTGCTCCTGCAAGTCATTTCCACAGTGGAAGTGAAATCAGTGCCTTGCTATCTGCATGTGATAGGATTTTCCTCCTGTCCTGACAGACAACAGGGAAAAAGATTTGTTTCTATTATGCCATTACATCTAAATCCTTGGTTTGAGAGCAAAAGTAAAATGTTACTTTAGGAAGTAATTTTGCCTGGACTCTTTGGCATGAGGACAAACTGTGGTGTGCTGGCAAGAGCAGCACTGTCCCTGTGGGCACAAACCCCCTGAAGGATGAGCAGGCTGTTGTCACAGGGGCCACACCTGCAGGATGAAAACCCACCGTGCCCTTAACTCAATGCAAGCTAAGCACAAGTGATCCAGCTCCTCATCCTCAGCAAGGACTTGCCGCTGCAGAGATGTTACTGACAGACTCAGCTCTCGTTTGCAAGTGCTGTTGCACTGTCACACCATTCAACCCCCCCTGCCTCTCTTGTCCTTCTCTGTGTCCAGCTGCTGAGCTGCTGCTGAGAAAGAAGAGGCAGAGTCCTTCAGGCCAGCAGGGACTTTCCAATGGGCAGAAACTTCCTCCTTTCTTTGGTTTTCAGTGACAGCAGAGGGGTTTGTCTTCAGTCTCTGTGTCAGCAGGGAAATTGTGCCTGCCCATCACACCTAGGACCTGAACAACTGGATTTTTAAACCCAGAGTGACCTGATCTTCTGCAGGAATATGGAGAGAAGAGTCAAAAGGGATTCCTGGAATGTTGCAATAAGCAGATAGTGGTATTTAACATATATAGATACAAAGGCATACAAGCTCATCAAAGCATGTGTGACTGATGTAAACCTAGTTTAAAAAGATGCATGGTATTGTAATAAACAGTGAGGATAGCAGAGCACAGGAAAAGAAATTTCTGGTGGGAGGAACACTGGTTTTAAAGGTAGGACCTACTCATGAGAATTGATTTGTTCCCTCTTTTAGAGTACAAGGAAGTCATGGTGTTCCAGAGTAGAATCTGGGGCCAAAAGTTTGAGAAGAGGGTGTGATAAGATCACCAGAGTATTTTATCTGTGTCCAGGAAGAAGCCCTGCAGAGCTTGTCTTTGGCTTTGACTGAAAGTAGAAGCCCTGTTTTTACAAAGAATTTTGATCTCTTGGTGTTTTGGAGGAAGAAAAGGAAAACAACAAACCACCTGAAGCCTGCATTGAGGTGAGGTGTATCACAAAGGACCAAGAGCTCACCAAGGCAAGAGACCCTCCTGTAATTTCAACTGGTCTTTCAATAACAACAATAATTTCTCAGTACATGCTGATTTCAGCAGGCACCAGCAGAGTAAGTCAGATTCTCTCTTCTTGTTCTGGCCTTTCACATATCACTAAGGAAAGGTGAGGCTGTGTCATTCTCAGTTGGGTTTTTAATTCTTCAGAAGTCAAAACTGAATTCTAGTCAGGTTCATTTCACTGTAATTTACATACTCCTACAATATTGTAGCCTTTTATATTTGCCTGGAGATTTGAGCTCGTTCTTTGACAAGAAGAAAAGACTACATATGGGACTAATCCTTTTTTTGATATGAAACAGTTTTCAACAGAAAACGGGGAAAAAAGCCTTTGAACGCATTTTTAATTGGAAGAAAGGTGGCTGCTGCAGCAAATACTTACCAGGACAACAAGGCATGAGCTGTCATTCTTTATATTATTGTGTGTGCATGAAATACTGTTACTAAGCCTCTGTTTTCAAGACTATAACACACAGTGCAATGTGAATCTCTGTTTAATCTCCTCACCAGTACAACCTATGCTGGACTCTGAGAGCCCAGTTCAATTTACTTTAATGCTTCAATCATTCCTGTGAATATTCAAAAGCCATTAACCATAGCACTCAGTCTCTGGCAGATATTTGGTCTTGAAGGAAAACTAATTTTCCTTCCTAATTTTTTTACTAATTTTTTTTCCTACCTCTTTTAAAACTCACTGTGTTCAGTTACTATCAGGAGCTAGAAAGCCAAAGCCTGTGGGAAAGCGCTATTTATTGTAGCAAACATCTGTGTTGTCAGAAAATGTCCTTTAGATAAAATCAGAATTCCAAGGACTCTATCCTTTTCTTCTCTCCCTTTCTCTTCCTTTTTCCTCTTTTTTTTTACCTTTCCCTTCCCCTTTCCTATTCCCTCTTCACTCCTATGGTCTCTTTTTTTCACAGAGAGAGGTTTTTATAACCCATGCCCTTCAAAGGGATTTACCACCCCTTCATTAGCTCTGCCAGATGCTGTTTGAAGGTGTTCTCTCTGTTCTCTGAGAGGCACCTCTGCACCATCCTGCCCCTGCAGACGCTCTTGCTTGGTCGCAGAGGCTGTCACAGCACCGCCAACCACAACTGTGCAGCCAGAGCTGCAGAATTTGTCATTGCTGGCCTGAAAGTGCCAGCCCTGGGTGGAAACATGAGTAGGAGCTCACGCTCTGCCTCCCCATGCTGACAAATCCCTGGAATCCCTCGTGCTGTGCTCTGTGGCAGCACTGCCAGAGGAGGCAGAGGATGTGACAAATCCTCAGGGACACCTCGGGCTGGCTCTGGGCAGCAGGACCTTCCCTTGGCCCATGGTCAGTTCTGCAGACAGGTATGGCCACGCTCCTCAAAACACTCCTTGCTTTTTGGGGGAAATCCCTTCAGCTTTAGTCATTTAAGGCTCTGGAAGGGGCCAAAGACTCAGCCCTCTTCTTCTGATAAAGCAGGCGATGGGCAGTTCTTCAGCCCATGGAATTAAAACTAAATTCTTTTGACCTAAGTAGCCCCCAAGCACATATTTTGTGAGGGAATTACTTTCCCACACATAGTGCACTTTCCCTCTTTCACTGCTAAGAAAATCCCAGTGTTTGATGCAAACAGCCCCAGGATGTTTTCATGAATAGCTCAGGAAACAGCTCACAATCAACCTCTTGAGAAAAGCAAAGTGTGTTTTCTAATGTAACCAATGAGTTTGAGTTTTGAATGTTTTGCATTTGCAGCTGAGGCCCTGTAAGCAATTCTAATTGTTGACAGTAGGTGACTTATTTCTTTCTGAACAAAGAAATAAGTTTTACATGGCATTTCCTAATGGATAATGGTCATAAAAAAGAATGGATGTTTGGAGAGTGTGTTATTATAATGTGATATGTTCAAGGTGTGTCTCACATACACACACACACACACACATACACACACACACACACACACACACACACAGAGTATACAACATACTTTTGTTTTATAACTACATAGTTCTAAGAATTCATAATTTTATTTGGCTTAAAAGGTCAAAGACTCAGTAGTAAACACTTGTCTCACCTCCTGGACCTCGGTTCTGGCCATCCAGGGCCATAGGGTGCCACTTCAAAAGGTATTTTTCAGTCAACAATAGCAGACATAGGCCCCAAGGCACCAACCTGCTCTCTTTGTGTATCAACGGCAATAGAAATTAGTTCTTTCCAGTTCCCAAATATCAAAAATTATTTATTTTTGCCTGCAAACTATGATGAGTTTTGCTGATGTTTGTAATGTTTCACAGGGCCAAAGATGATTAAGGTTTCTGAAGTTTTACCAAAGAGAGATGCAAATGTCACAGCAAGCATAGTGTTATGAACAAAAAAAGGGTTACCCATTTTGTTTGAAAAAGTTGTAGAATTACAAGTTTTACCAGTTCTGGCAGAGAGGAGTGCCTTTGTGTGCTGCATGTTGTAATCACCTGTTAAGTATCAGGTCGTTAGCCATCTATGGTTGAGAATTCACTCTGTTGTATCAGCATCACCCTGCTTTTGGCCAGGTGGGAGGATGGCATCCCTCCCAGACGGTGGAGGGGAGGGGACCAGGAGTTGATATGCAAAATAAGTTTAGAGCCAAAATGCAATGGGGCAAGCCCCCACTCCAAATGCAATTAATAAACCCCTAAACTGGCGAGCCAGTATGGAATTTAGAGATCAAAGTGGTCTCTAGACATCAGGGGTGAGGTGAGAAGCCAGCAGAGACTCTGAAAACCTTAATGGCCCCTCACCACAACTTCAGAAGATGTTGGCTGGAGCCAGGACCCGAGACTGCCAGCCCACAATTGGGATCCAGGGGTGTGTATACCCCTGTGTGCTTTTGTAAAGATGGACACCTCCCACCCCCCACCCTGCCTCCCACTGCCCTGCTCCCGCTCCTCCCCCCTCCACGCACCCACCCCACACCCACTTGCTCTGTCCCTGGTGGACAAAGCTGCATTTGCCTCCTTCTCCAAGTTACTCCAGGGAGCTGCGATGGTGAAATTCCAGAAGTGTTGGGCTTCCCAACCTTGAGCTGATCACTTTTAATAAAGGCATCAAAAAGGAGAAATATCCCGTGCCCAGTTTATTTCACATAACAAGGGGGCAAGGCTGAATGACCCTGAAAAAACCCTCTCTTGCTAAAGTATCCATAGAATCACAGCTTGATCCAGACTGCACCAGTACCACCTTACCCTGTCTGTGAGCCATCCTGGAAATGCAGAGCATGCCAGCCCCAGGTCTGGTCCTAATGCCCATTCTTATGCACAATTGTGTCCAAAGTCTGCAGCAGCCCAAGCAAAGCTCACGGCTGAGCCCAGTCTGAGGGTGCCTCGGGGACACTCCACTCCTGTTCCAAGCACACAGGGACATCAGGTTCTCCCACAGCAGCAGGCTGGGTAGTCCCATGGGCCTCATCCTCATGCTGTCCCTATCCTGCACCTTCTGTGCCCCCAGCCCAGGAATGTGACACTTGGGTGCTACCAGGGACACCATTTCTGCTTTGGCCAGACACTGCAGCATCTCCAGGCTGCCCCAGGCTCTGTCCAGCCCCAGCCACTCCAGCCTGGGGCAGCTCTCTTACCAGCAGGAGAGCACAGCCCGGCTTAGTGCAGCTTCTCTTCAGCTCATGGTGCCAGGAGTTGTTTTGTGTGGGGTGAAGCCCTACGGCTGCACTGGCACTGGGGCAGAGGAGGGGACACTACGGGGACAGAGGCCAGTCTGGGCACAGAGCACTGCAGGGTCCCTCAGCTTCATCGGCCACAGACAGCTCTGGAGACAGCAAAAACCCCAGGAAAACTGCAGAACAGGGAACCAAGGGAATAAAAGGGAGCTTGTGGGCAGACTTTGAGGAGAAAACTTTGAAAAGCAACTCAGGTGGACCCAAAGCCAAGTAGGAAGGGGCTACCAACATCAGTGTGTTCCTTCTCCCAAGGGAGAGGAGGAAACCCCCAGCAATACCATCACAAACCTCCCAGCAAGAGAGCCAGGACACCGATGGCTCTCTGTGAGCCCCAGGCTGTGGCTTTGAGCTGTGGGACCTCAGGAAGGGTTGGAAGGGCTGGGACAGCACAGAGAGGTGCTGGGGCTGTTTCTGTACTGAGTTCTGCTGGAGCTCTTCAGCATCAACTCATCCTAGGGGTGTGTGACTGGCACAAAGTGCTCCGGTGCTAACACCATCGCTGTGTGTCATTGCAGTTCCTGCACATACTCATAGCCCAAATGCATGGCATTTTATCAGGCACTTCCTTCTTTCTTTTTGATACTAATGAATTTAAAGGGTTTAATGATGATTTTTTGGGGTAAAATAAAGTTGTCAAGACCGAAGCAGAAGGGCATCCCAGCATCCCCCATGTCATCACCTCCAGAAAGTTCTCTGTTCTCTGTGAAATTATTGGTTTGAAAGTGCTGCAGTATTTTGAATATTCCTAATCCTTCTTTCCTATTGGACCCCCACCCTCAAACTCCACCTCTATCTTACTTTATACAAGCTGTTTTTACCCTTGCCCTTGGCCTTTTTGGTGCTCCCCTCTGTACTGGGCCTGCCTTCATCCTGTTTGTTATTTTCGTATTAATAAATCCTCTTTATTTTTGGGTCACCAATCTGTGTCCATTCCTCATTTTTGATCTCCAAGTTTGGAGACCTCTCACCAATCTCCTGGGCAGTCCAGGGGTCTGTTCTACTGGGCTGGACCCCGAGTGACTGCAAGTGCCCTGTGCTTTTCACAAATAAAAGTAAAGTACCCTCCAAGAAATGAAACACAGCTATGCAATATATCCTCTGTTTCCAGAGGAAAATAAAAAACTTTTCCAGGCTGGGAAAATGAACAGGGCTGATTAGGGACTTTCTTCTGTCTGACACAGGCTGAACCCCTGAATTAAGGGATTGAGGCAGTAAGTGCTAAAAAGTGCTGCTGTTCAATCAACTTGTGCCCACATTGCCTCCTCTTCTTCTGCCTTGCTTCTGCTGGATCCTGCAGTCACACTGCACTTCCTGGGCAGCCTCTGCTCAGCAAAGATTCTGCTTACTCCCTCCACAAAGGAATTCAGGACAGCTCCTGCAGCCCAGGAGGCTCCCTGGACAAAGACGGGCAGATCTGCCTGTACAGCCACCCACAACCCAGACAACAGGCAAGGAAGCTGCAGGAATGTTTAATTTCATCCCAAAACAGGCTCCTTCATCTGCTCCTGTGAGTCATCTCACATTCTCCTTTGACTGACTTGATGGATTCCCACCAAGCACATGGGACTCCAAGGAGCCGCTCACACGGACACCTCTGCAGGGACCTGTGATCCACTGAGTGAAAACCCTGCTTGGGATGAGCCAGTTTGACTCTGCTTCACAGAGACTGCCAGAAAGGAACACCCTGTCCTTACCAGATGGGTTTTAATATTTCTTTTTATTCCATCTACCAGAAGGATGTATACATTTTTCTGGCCAAAGATTTCATCAGAGTCCCCCAAGCACAGGAACTGTCCTGAATTAGCCTGGATTCATTATCCTGAAATATTCCCAAAGATTTCCCCAAGGAATATTAGGAGGAAAAAAGGAAAGTAAGCAGAAGGATTGTGATCTTTGTTTTTTATTTATCATCCTTTTATGTAAACTGCATTTAGCTGAAAATGCTTTGACTAGCCTTGGCTTTCCTCATTAAGTGGTTCTCGATTTGCTACCACCACCACAACACCCAGGCAGGTCGTGCTGGTGTTCATTGTCATAAAGTTCATCACAAATTACATTCTCCTCCTTCTCCCCATTCTGCATGCCCACCATGAGGACTGGCAGCCATATACCTTCAGGAAATTGCCCTCATTGCTGGACTATGGTTCTGCTGTAATTTCCTATAGCAAATCAATAAGCACTTGCTGGCAATGAGGAATTCTATAAAGTGTGGAATAAAACAGAATTATTATTTCCAGTTCATGGCATTACCTCAATTTCTTTGGCAAAAAACAAAAAAATCAAGTGATTTGATTATATTACTTTAATTCTCTTTCCTTCCACACAGTAAACATGGTAGATAATATTCTGATAGAAGTGAAACAGGAGGCCCTGGGTGAGCTGTGGTTGCCCCAAGGCCGGAGCCGCTGCCTTTGCCCAGGAGCCACCGGAGCCGAGTTCTGGGCGGCCCGGGGAGCGCTCAGCGGCTCCGAGACGGCAGAGTTTTGGCTGGGTCCCCGTGCTGGCTGCCAGCAGAGTCCCAGCGGGTGGTGCTGGGATGCGAGGTCCCCCCGTGGAGGGGACTGGAGTGCCTGGACAGGCCCTGCATTGTCTGCCCGGAGCCACGTGGGGATCACCGGTACCAGCAGGGCCGGGCTTGGGAGAGCAGAGAGACATTCAGCAGCCTGCAGGGAGGTGTCCAGATAGGAGGGAGCCCTGGGACCCTGAAACGTGGCCCCAGAGACGGGGGAGCTCTGGCAGCCTGGAGGTACTGGGAGCATGGACAAGGGGGACCCATGGGTACCCCAGAGCCCTGAAACAGGGACCCCGACAGGCAAGACCCTGGAGCCGCTCTGGCACCAAACTGGGGAACCTCTGGGATTCCCGGGACCTCCGGCAGCCCAGACAAGGGGGATCCCACACAGGAGACCCCAAAGAGGAGAGACCAGCGTGGGGGAACTCCTGGGCAGGAGTGTTTTCGGAATCTTGGTGTTTCGGAGGTTTTTATGGACACACCGTACCTGGTAACTTCTACAGAGAGATTTGGGCAGAAGGAACTCCCAACCCAATATACTCCCATCTTACTTCCCTCCAAAAGAGGATTTCCCTTTCCCAAACCTTGCCTGGATGAACAAGCAGGCAGAAATTAAAAGGAAGGTGCCCCAGAACACCCAGGCAGGTAAGGAGGAAGTCACTGCCCCTTTCCCCCTCCATCTCCCAGCCCAGCATCGGCCCTGGCTGCTGGACAGCCCCACTGCCAACATCGTCCATCCAGGGATGGGTTACGGAGATCTCCTTTCCCTTCCTCTGGCATGGAGGCAAATCCCATCCTGTCCTCGTCCTTCCTCCCCCCAGACAAGGAGCTGGGCATGGACACCAGGAGGACAAATCCCCATGGCAGAACCTCATGGAAGAGGCTGTTTTGAGCAGCTCCACAGTGCAGGAATCCAATGGGGAGGAAGAACCCCAGAGATCTCACACAAGGAGGGGCTCCAAATCCAGCCCAGGGTGCTCCAAGGAGGAAGGACCCACCCTGTGCCAGGATGGCAGCCTGAGATCCAGCTGGAGCTTGGAGCTGGTGGTGTATGAGCAGCTTCCTGATGGAGAGAAGCTCTGCAAGTGCTTAGAATGTGAGAAGAGCTTCAGCTGGAGCTCCAGCCTGACCCACCACCACATTGGGGAACGGCCCTGTGAGTGTGGGGAATGGAAGAAGAGCTTCATCCAGAGCTCCAATCTGATCTGTCACCAGATGATCCACAGTGGGGAATAGCCCTACATGTGACTGGAATGTGGGAAGAGCTTCAATAACAGCTCTGTCCTCATTAGGCACTGGCACATCCACAGTCATGAATGGCCCTTGGTGTGTCAGGAATGTGGGAAGAGCTTGAGCACCAGCTCCTACCTGATCTGCCATCAGTGGATCCACATTGGGGAGGGGCCCTATGAGTGTCCTGAGTGTGGGAAGAGGTTTCAGACAAGCTCCAATCTCCTCCTGCACCAGCGGATTCGCACGGAGCAGAGAACTTTTGCTGCCCTGACTGCAGGAAGGGCTTCTACCTACACTCCAACCTCATCACCCACTGGTGCATCCACACTAGGAGAGGCCCTACAATGTCTGGAGCGTGGGAAGAGCTTCTCCTGGCAGTCATCCTTGACCCAACAAAAACGAACTCACCAATAAGGGAAGCTCTGTGAGTGACCCCACTGCACAAAGAACTTTGTCCTCTGCTCCAACTTCATCCCCCATCACAGGACCTATGTTGGGAAGAGACCTGGTGACCCACATTCCCCAAGATCCACATTGGGAACACACCTGTCCTTTTGCTTGCACCTGGCAATGATGTGAGTTGGGACCAAAGAACATGAGAATCTGGCCACATCCCTGTCATTATCTTCAATCCCACCTCAGATCACTGCCAGAGACAGAGAAAGGAGCTCTCTCTCTCTCTCTCCCAAGGAGAAGGTGTCTTTTCCAGGTGGGAGAAAATACATGATCCGGAAGAGCCGGGTTGGTGTTGTCATAGTTTTCCCTGTGAATCGTTTCTTTGTCTTATCCCTTCTGTTCTCAATATTGTTGTGGTTCCCAGTAACTTGTTCTTATCCCAGCCCCTGATCTTTGCCTTTTGTGCTTTCACACAGAGCCACTGTTTACACAGCTGGAGCCCTGATCAGTCTCCAGGAGGCATTTCTGCTCATCCACGCTGTAGTACTGTGGACTCCCTTGAAATCTTGGTATTACTGTAGCTGAATGAGGCTTTGCCACTGTTTGTGCCTAGGCTGATTGCTATCCTTTCACTTTCATAATTCACCAAACAACAACAAAAGTAAAGTAAAAATGGCAACTGAAAATAATTTAAGCAGGAAAAAACCATTTCCCCTAGAAATAACTTTGTCAAACCAGAAACAGAATCAACCTTACCCAAGGATTTGCTGCAAATTCCACCAGCAGACACGTATATATAAATGTTTGACACCCTAAATGTGTGTGGGTTCACCACTTTCCCAAAGTGATTTCACTTTCAATTGAGGAGCAAAACAAATTCATGCTTCAGCAGCTGGTGCATGGGCTGGGTGCATCAGGCAGCTCAGCTGCTTTGTGCAGCCAGCAGTAAGGCAAACTTTCTCAACAGTAGTTGCTTTGCTTTTTTTAAATTTCTTCTCGTGCAAGAGGAGACAGACTTCAGGCTTATGGCTTCAAGAATATTTGAGTTTTAACCACCTCGTAATTTGCCTCATCTGCCTTTTTATACAACCTGGTCTCATAAAACAGATGGATTTTTATTTGTTTACTGTGGGACATTAGAACAGCTCAACAACCGCCCCAGCATTTCATTTCTTCAAACAAAATTGTATACAAAACAAGTTCCATCAGAGAAAGTTCCATCAGAGTCAAAGCAAGTTGCTGCATGGCTCAGTTAAAATAAACTAATTTTCAGAACTAAATCACAAAGCTGGGAATGTAAATAAAGGTGTGGAATTGCTGTAAAATTACCTGGCAAATTCCATAATTCCATGATTAAGCATTATAGATAAATCAAAAGACGATCAAAAGAATTTCTTTATTAATCATCACCATATGATCAAAAGATGTTTAAGTCCTAGGTTTCCTAGGTATTTTTTTTTAAAGTTACATTTAGCATCATGCTTCAGGGGAAAATAAAAGCTGTCATGTTTCCAATTTAGGTAAAGTATATTTTGAACTGAAACATTTCAGTGCTATTTCTTTGGTTTTTAAAGTAGTACTGTAACTCTGAGATATTGCTATTTCACAGCTCTTAGGTCACAGTACTTTACTCTAATAGAAGTAAGTTTGACTTGAGACTGTAAGACCACTAGCTATTACAATTTGTTGGTTTGGGTTTTTGTTGAACACATAAATATAAAATAAAATAATAATAATAAAAAAATAAAGCCTATTTTCTTTGCAACATCTTGGTGTTACTCTGACATGTCTACCATGTCCCCTCCTGCAGATGCACAAACACATGCACAGATGTAAGGCGATCCCAAATTCAAACCCCAGTTAAGGAATACAGATTTTGGGGCAGAATGTGGAAGCACTACATCATAGCCCTGTAGACATAAACATGAATGTGTGTTGTAAACTCCACATCCACCGATGTGTGACTCTTAGCCAAGAATGATCTTTATACTGAGTTTTCTAGAATTTATGGAGCAATGACTTTAACATGGGAAGTAGCTAAGCAGGATGTTCTGACAGGCTTAAGGTAAAGAGGCTTATCCACAACTCCAGAAAGAAACGTAGTTCTAAATATACCTGAAAGTGAGATAAAACACAAACAAGGTTACATGTTGGGAATCCAAAGCGATAATACAACTTTTTTTTTTCATGAAAGATGAAAGAAAAAGAAACACAAAACTGGGGAAATGCCAAGAAAAAATAGGAGAAGCACATGAAAGGGGTTACTGCCACCATGGGTCCAGCCCTGGTTTCTCTATCAGGTGTGACCCCAGGCAGCCAGACCAGCAAGGTGGGGCAGGAGAAGCCTCGTAGGAGCAGCCGGGACAGCAAAGGACAGCAATGACAGCAAAGACTCCCGACACTTTGCAGACACTGCCATGTTGGGCCTTGTTTATTTAGGGGTGTCTTGCTTTAGGAGAGAAGGTAGCAATGGCACACAGCACGAGCACCCTCAGGGCAATGGCACGTCCAACACGCCCCTCATGAGCTCCCTCATGGCTGTGCTCTCTTGAGGAGTCCCTGAGGTCCATCATGTGTCCAACTCTGCTGGAGAGCTGAACAAACTACCCAGAGCTGGTGAAAAATGCTGTGAACAGCACCAGCACCAGCTCCCTTGGAACAGGAGGAACACCTGTAGCTGATGCTGAGTCAGTGCAATGTGCTCATGGGTGCTTTGGCAGCAGAGCCTTGACTTGGCACCGTGCAGGAAACGTCCCCTCGTCCGGTTTTGTTTTGTTTGCTTTTTGCTCCCACTGCTAACACTGAGCTGCTGTGGCTGAGACTGAAACATCCCTCCTACTCTGTCAGCAGCAGCCCCTGTCCAGAACTGGCTATAAAATATGAGCAAAACAGCTGGGAACAGCAATGCATGGAATCCTATGGCTCAGGAGCTCTTATGTCAGAGCCCTGCACGTGCCTAATGCTTCTCAGCACCTTGTTCTCTGTGCACAAAATAGTGATTGTTGGAGGTTTTTTGCCTAAGAGCTCTTGAGAAGCAAACGTTCTGCTGGGATTCTCATGAGTGTATCCGTTAAGTTCACTGCTGGGAAACAGAAAGTAAGGGCAGGGTAGCAAATGAGCTGGGAGCTGATCACTCCCTGCAAAGGGCTCGTATATGATGTGGGATCACCACGTTCCAGGATGGGCGAGCAGGGTAGATGTGCTCAAGGTGCAGCAGGTGAGGTTTGGGTTCACCCAGAGGGCAGTCAGGGGTGGTGAGCACTGGAAGATGCAGCTGCAGTCCCCATCCATGTCCCTTTCCATGGTGGCTTTAGGGTGTCTGCAGCCTGGATCCAGAGCGCCCTGGGGGCTCCTGTGGCTGCCTTTGCACTCAGGGTGAGGATGCCCTGGAACTGCTGAGGTCGGCAGTGGGGACCAGGGCTGGGGCTTGTGGCCTGGCAGGTGTGGCTCTGGGGGCTGTGACATGCCAGGGCATGGGTCACAGTGGGAGCTGTGAGCAGGGGCATGGCCAGCTTGGCAGCTGAGTGACATGGTTCAGCTGGCTGTGACATCACAGAGGACAGGTCATGCTGGCATCTGTGTCCAGGGGCAGCACCGGGCAGTTGGATTCTGGCAGCCAGTGAGTGCACATGCAGGGGGAGAGCTGGGCTGGATGGGGGCTGGGAAAGGTGCCCTGGGGGTTTAAAGCCAGAGTGAGAGCTGGGACCCTCAGGGCAGGGCACTGTCCCCAGGGCTGGGGGAAGAGGGGCTTGGGGCTCTCAGCGTGGCAGGTGTCCAGAGAGGCTCTGGGGACATTCCAAGCACCACAAGCTCCCTGCTTCCTCCCAGCCAAATGAGCTGAGCCCCCTTTCTTCCACCAGGCCATGTTTCCAACAGTGGCCTTCGTCCTGGCCCTGTAAGCCACCCATGCTGGGTTGAATTTGAATCTACCAATTGAAAAGGATGACATCAAACGGATGCTGGAGCGCGAGGAATATCTGCATCAGGAAATGACTCGGCTCCTGCAGGAGATGGATGACAAGTCCATCATAGAAAGCCTCCGCCTTTCCGCACGGCAGCTGCCGTGGCTGCCTTTGCTCACTGAGGCTCTTCTGCTCTCTCTGGCGTTCTGGCTGGTCAGAAGATGGAAGCATGGCTCTTCCAGCAGGAGGAGGCAGGAGGGATCTAGCAGTGAGGAGAAGGTCAGTGAGCATGAGAAGGTCAAGGGTGCGGACTGGGGTGGCAGCACTTTTGCTGTGCCCAGCCCATCATCACTGGGCACATCCAGGATAAGGCTGGAGTGGGCTGTGAGCAACCTGATCTAGGTGAGAATGTCCCTGCTCATTGCTGTGGGTCACACTGGACACCCTTTAAAGGTCACTCCCAAGCCCAACTGTTCTGTGATTCTGCAGCAGGGCTTGCCCAGCACCAAGGTGCTGCAGGAGCTGGTGGACGAGCTCCTTGGTGTCTGCCGAGTGCTGTCCCGGAGGAGCTTCATGCCGGAGCTGCACCCAGCTGTTGGGACTGACACCTGTCCTGCAGCCTGCGGCATCCAGGAGAACATCAGCACCTACCGCACGCTGGTCATCCTGCGGCCACCCCCCGGCCACTCCTTCAGCCTGGAGAGCAGGAAGTGGCCGCCAGCCAGGTGCATCCGTGTGGTGCTGGAGTGCCTGTGCTCCGGGGAGCGGCTGCTGGGGCACACGTGCTTTCTGCACGCCCCTGGTGGCCAGCGGCCTACAGATCAGGACTGGTACCTGATGGACACCCTCTGCACAGGCTCCTACTTGGACATGGAGAAAGTCGCCTGCTGGGTGCAAACACTGGTGCTGTCGGCCTGGCTGCTCCTGCCGCAGTCGCGCCACTGCCAGCTCACGGCGCTGCCCTGCGGCAAGTCCTGCAGCTTCCGGCTGAGCAGCGCCTCCGGCCTCCACTGCAGCATCGAGATGGCTCTGGCCGTGCAGCATGGCAGCTCAGGTGCCTGCCCTGGGCCTTGAGTAGGCAGCAGCCAGCTCTGCCAGCAGCACCGTATGGGCCAGAGAGCTGCCGCCTCTCAGACTCACTGCCGCAATGCCACTGCTGCTGAGGTGACAACTTTGCAGCCAAAAAATAAGTTGAGGGGGGTGAAGTCAACCATTCCTCATGGGACATTTTTTGGTATTCTGTTAGGATTCTTTAGTTCCTTTATTATGAACTCTGAAAAATACAGCTAGGTGATAATACTTCCAAAACCTCCCAAGGCAGAGCTGGGAAGGTTAACATGACTTCAAATATGTAGAAGTTTTTGTTGATAAGAAAACTTATAAATCCATAGGAGGCTTTTCTTCAGTTTTTTATTCTTTAAAAAAAAAAAAAATCAGTTCTTTTACAAACATTTGGTCTCCCATCAAGTCAGGAAGAGGAAGGAGGAGCTGGGTCAGGAGAGTGCCACGTGCATGAGCGTGGGGAGGGTCGGCTTACCAGGGGCTGGTGTGGCAATAAGCATATACAAGGATTGTTGCGGGTGTGGGCCTTGTGAACAGGCCCGCTGGACAGCCAGTGCTGTCCCTTTTTCTCTTTTCAGTCCCTTGTTGTGGTTCAAGAAACCTTTTAAAATTTTAAGAAGTGAGACACTGTTTCTCACAATGCATAAAGCTGATGCAAGATCAAGGGTTTAAAAGCCCATTTTGTGCATGAGCCTCTGGCATTTTGACACACACCCAGAACTGTCCCTTTTGCTTTGCTGACTTTCTTTATTGTTCTCAATAAAAGATTTATAACTCATTCCCACTTGGAGTCTGGCTCATTTATAACAAGCCTGGGCTCATGGAGAGCTGCTCCTGGTGTTGGGCTGAGCCTGCTGTGCCGAGCAGCCGCGGCCATGGAGACGCAGGCGGGAGCTGTACCCAAGGCCGGCAGGCGGCCGGGGCCGGCTCGCAGCTGCGAGGACGCCGGCAGGCCATGCCCTGAGGCCGAGGCCGTGGTGGGCAGTTCGCGGGCAGGGCTTTTCCGAGCCGGCCGCAATTTGCTGCCTCCCATGGGGGCCCGGCTGCGCCAAGGCAGGCAGGAGCGCGGCGGGACCGGCAGCGGCGGGCAGAGGCCGCAGAGAGCAGCAGCCCGGCCGGGCCCGCTGTGGACCAGCAGGGAGCTCCCGGGCAGCCCTCGGCCGTGTCTGTGCGCACAGGACAGGAGCAGAGCCAGGAGCAGAGCCCGGAGCCTTGGCAGAAGCCGGCCATAGCGACAGCTCGCTGTGCCCAGGGCGGCAGCCACAGCCCCTCCCCTGCCGGCCACAGCAACAGCCACTCACCTCCGAGGTTCCGGCACTTCCCGAAGAGGAGGGGCCCGGCCCCCACACGCCCTGGAGCCCCGCAGCAAGAGGAGCCCGCCGGCGCCGCAGAAGCAGCGCAGAGGGCACGGGAGGAAGAGGACATGAGGCCCTTTCTGGGCTGCGCTGTGGCAGCTCTGTCCTCTTGGCCTTCATCTTGAGCCCTTTGGTTCTTTTCCCTGAGCCTGATCCCCGTCCTTAGCCAAGGGCCCCGGCCCTTTCTAGGACTGCAGGAAAAGCTCCCTCAGTCACAGAATCACAGGCTCGGAAGACACCTTCAAGATCGAGTTCAACCCATGCCCTAACACCTCAACTAAACCACGGCACCGAGTGCCACATCCAGTCTTCTTTCAAAGGCTTGCAGGGATGGTGAGTCCACCAGCTCCCCGGAGGGGTCTGTCCCAGCAAGAACCAAGATAACATTGGGGCCTTCTACCCCCCGGCACTTGGAGCTCTGGAAGTTTGTCTTTCTGCTTAGGCAAAGTCCATGGAAAATTATATAAATAATCAAATTGGCAGCCAAATTTATGAAAAATTTAACAATGATTTATTAGAATGATAACAAAAATAGAATTTCAAAAAACCACCACAGCCAAGGCAGCGTCAACCCTGGAAGTCGACGCTGGGTGAACCTGGATCCCACTGCCAAAGTGCCAGCATCTCCTTAGCGGTTCACCCCGACTGCTTCATGCTGCTAGCTTATATACCATTTATTCTGCCTGAGGCAGAAATGACAGACGGTTCCTTTGTGTCGCCTCACATGTATAACTGGGACCATACATGTGCAGAAATATACAAAAGCCAGTCCAGATGTCCGGATGGCTGTCTGAACTTCTTCAGAAGAGCCTTCTTTCACATGTAGCAGAGCAGGGCGGGTGCTCGAGTTGGTAGATGCAATCTCCCCAGGTGCAAGTTCTCAAGAGTGGCTCAGACATTCCAGGGAAGTCAGCACTCATGGCCCAGGAAGGTTCATTCATACATTAATGTGCCTGATATTATCTTAAGGATGTCCGGGAACTAATTGAATAGAAATAAGACTCTGCTCCCAGCCAGGGTGGTCAAAGACATAATTTGGATCTTACAATATTTTGTACACATATATAGCATGAATTATCTCTACTATATACTACAGAAAAATACTGAGAAAACTAGTCACAAATAGAGTAGCCTACAGAGCTATAACTAGATATGCAAAGAATGCAGAAAACATAGGAAAGAAAAAAAGGCAAAACCCAAATGGCATCAGCAAGATCTTGGGCATGAACACATAGATCCAGGTGGTCTTCTCGGCTCTATTTCTTCGTATTTCTGGGAACCAGAGGAATCTTGCTTGATCCTCTGGGGAGAAGCGTTTGGGAAGTAAAGGTTCATTTCCTTTTTTCTCCTTGGGGCAGCTTCTCTTGCTAACATCAGCTGAGCCTTTCTCCAGCCTGATGCCTCTGATTGTTGCAGCAAAACAACTTGCGGCAGACAGAAGACACTGACACTTGCAGAGACCTGCCTTTTTTCAGTGCCAGCTGTGAGTGGGAGTCAGAAGAAAAAGTCCAGAAACCACAACTCCATTTGAAGATTCCCTTTTTTTTTCATTCCGTAAACAAGCTCTACATCGACTTCTGAATTGTCTGTTGTTTGTTAAGGATGGGAAGTTCTCTCTCATGATTTTTTCATGTGGTTTGGAAGTGGATAAGGGTCTCCTTCATTCACAAACTCCAGACCAAAGTGCCTTGGGAATATGGCAGTTTTTGCCCAGCCATGGTACTTCTGGATATGAGAAAGCAAGGGCAATGGTATTTGCAGCCAAAACTCAGCAAAGCTTTGCTCAGCCAAAACATCCTGGGGAGATACAGGCCTCCGGGTGCTCCTAGAAATCATCAGAGTTCCAGCCAAATGGTTCTGTAGCACTAATTGCAATCTCTTTGCCCGGATCAGAGCCTTGCTCAACTGAAAAAGCAGACAGATCAGCAAGGAGTTCCCAAAGGCCCATGACATCATTTTTATTTTGCTCATCTTATCTAAGTTTGCAACTAAATGTGTGTTTGCAGTTGAGCTAATGAGAGAAAAAACAACAAAAAAAAACCAAAATAAACAAACAAACAAACAAAAACGAAAAAAAACAAAAACAAAAAAAACCCCAAAATAACAAAACCAGGCTTTTGACAGGGCCATTACAGTCCACAAGAGGAATCATTGGTGTGCATTCCATGGACCTCTCAATCCAATAAAAGTATTGTAGCCCTGATTTAAGATTGGCCAGGATGAAACACTTTTGAGAGACAGAGACTAAAATGGCATGTGGGGTTTTTTTAAGAGTGAGGAAAACTACCCAAAGGGTGTTGTTTTGTGACATTTTAAAATATACTACCTCAAAACTACGAACTGCAATAAATCAAGAGTTAAAAAAGAAGTATTTTTGTATTTGGTGTGTGAATAATTAGAAACACAAAAGTGTGAAGGTATGAATGCGTGTTTTCATAAAAATAATGAAATAATAGACAAAAAAATACATGTCCTGAACTACAATACAAAGTCAGGTAGAAATGTACTTGAATTAGCTCTTTTTACATTGCTGGAGATTTTTTCCTTGTGAAGAGGAGCTAGGGTATTGCTGAAGAAAACTGACACAACCAGGATGGGGCAGCGTGCCATGCTCCGTGCAGATGGCTGCCAGGGGCTGCCCGAAGAGCGCCCTGCTGCAGCCAGAGCCCTCCTGGCCTGGGGCCCGGGAGCAAAGGGCCAGGGCAGCCACCTCCTCCTGGTCCTGACCCTGCCACAGGTGGCTGCTGCTGCTGCTGCTGCTGCTGAGGGAAAGGGAACCAAAGGCCATCGGTAGGGAACACCAGGGCAGCGCTGCCGCAGCCTGTCCTGCCCTGCCCTGCCTTCAGTGCCCTGTGGTGCTACGTGGCATCCTGGGCAAGGAGCAGCAGCTGGCGTGTGCCTGTGGGGCTCCTGACAGCTGGCGTGTAGCTGGGAAAAGCTGCCCCAGCCCTGGCCCTGCCCTCTCCAAGCTGTGGCAGTAGTGCAGACTCTGTCTCTGCACAACCACCTCCAGTGCCCACAGTCCACTGGGTGCCCTTGCCTGCCCAGGGGACGCCCTCCCTCAGGGTGCCACAGCTGCATGGCCACACTTGGGGGAACAAGTGAGCACAGCTTGGCCAGAAGAAGAGGTCACCTTTGCTTCCCAAAGTCACCTGGCGAGAGGTCAAGTACTTGTCCATGGCTGGATAAGGCCAGGGCAGACCCTTGCTTGGGATCAACGCCACTCTTGACTCCTTGTTCCTTGTCATACCTCTGTGCACATTGCAACCGTGTCACCAGCTCACAGCAGGTGTCCCTGCACTGCCACCAGCACCATTTTTGGGGGGCTGGCAGTCACTCAGAGCAGCCCCACACCCCACATCCCTGGAATGCTGCACCTGACCAAAAAAAAACTGACCCAGCTTGACAGAGCCATCGGTTCTGAGAAGGATGTTGCAGCGCTTGTCTTCTCAGTGGATCACGTAGTTTTAGTGAAGAAAATCCAGTCCTTGCAGGCACTGAGAGAGAAAACAGACAACACACAGAGCACAACAGCAACAGGACAGACAGCCCTGCAGTGCAGATGGCTGGCACAGAGACTGATTTTGTACCATCCTTTGAGGAGATCTCTTGACAGGAAACAAAGCACAGGTACATGCATTCCCAGGAGAGGAGGACATCTTCTCCATCTTTCAGCAGTTTGCCAAAAGAATTCCTTTCCATTTGTAAACCAGAGCAGCTCATGCTATTACCGATCCTGATGGGGCTCTCAGCATCAGGACCCTCACCTGTTTATGAGCAGGCTGAGCTCAAAGATGCCCCTCTCCCAGCTAAGGAAGTCTCCAGCCTCTGCAGTCCCACCAGCCCTCAGGGGCAGGGCAGCCAGCACAACAAGGCTGGCAAAGCCCAAGCAGGAGCACTGACAAGCAGTGGGAAGAAGCCACAGCCAGCCTGAGCCCTGTACAAGCTGTTGCCCCATTCAGGACACAACAGGATGGGCTTTGAGATCAGCCACACCGGGGTGCAGATCAATGCCCTTTTTGTCCCAACAGGTGATGGAAGACACAGAATCCACTGGGCTCTGGCCTCAGCCCCACCAGGTCTTATCTGAGAGCACAGCACTGGCAGCTCTTACGAGCAAGAAGCAGATTCATTGGGTTGTGCTGCAGAATCACAAAGGACTTGATGTGTTTTCCTAGAGACTGATCTGAGTAAGGCTTGGGCCAATGGGTAGGATTCTAACAGTCATGGGAAAGAGTGGGAATCAGGTATGAAAAAGTGCCACGGATCTGAGGAATATACCCTGGGTGGGCTGGAGGCTCTCTCCTGGGAAATGCCTGCAGTACAATTTTATCTGATCACAACACTTGGATGTGTCTCTTGGACACATATTGATAAGCATAGAACTAGAAGTTCAAATAAAGTTGTTATAAAAGTATCTGTTTTTTTCTTTGGGGGTAAATGGAAAACACCTTGTGCCCTCCACTTCTCCTGATGTTCTTTCAAAGTAGATCTTATTGCCAAAAATATAGCATTCTCTTATTGACAAAAATATAGCATTCTCATGAAAATAAACTGCAGATGTAGTAGTGGTAACAGTCATAAAAATGACATCAGTAAGACGTGGGGCAGAAGGGCTCCTTCAGGAGGGAAAAAAACAAACTCCACCAAAAAACCCACAAACCAACAATAAAAAAACCCAAAACACAACAAGGGAAAACCCCACAAAAACAAAAAACTCCCACCAAAAATAAACAACACCAACCCGCCCCCCCTCAATATAAATTCCCCAAACAAAAAGGGAAAACTCCAAAACCAGTCAATTTCTGTGAAGTTCTTTGCTCTGATCACTGGTTTGAAGTCAAGAGTCTAAGGAGAATTCAGGAAGCTGAAAATTCTGTTCAGTTTGTCCACGAGCACACAGGACTTGCCTAGATCATTTACTAGGTCACAGCGTATAAGGATAAACCAGAGGAAACAGCTGGAAAAGATTTCATTTTGACCTTTCTTACCTCCTCAACAGAAGTTACCAAAATGAAAGTCACCAAGCAGGGCCCGATCCCTGCTGCCAGCTCAGGATTAGAAAGGAGGCATTAGTTTATTTCAGCCCTGGGTGTGTGGGGAATCCCTTCCCTAACACCTGCACGCCCAGCAATCCCACTTACTAGTTTGTATCCATGGAACTAAGACATATTCAGTACTTTGCTGAAACTCACAGGCTAAACATTACCCCAAATTTACTGAAATATTTAAATCACTTCTCAGAATTTACTGACATCAGAGCAGGAGTGTCCTGTAGGTCCCTGGTGGTCGTTGCCACAGGTTCAGGAGGAAACCCAGGCACAAAAGAACCCAGGACAAAACTGGACTTGCAAAGCAAATTTATTCCATTAGTTGCAGTAGCAAATAATCCATACCAACTCCTAGATTCCTAAAAATCTGCTGAGCAGGAGAAGGAGATGGATCATGGTGCTCGGCAGCAGGGGCAGGTAGGCAGTGCACTTCCAGGACATCCCCTGGATCAAAACGGTGTGCATCTTGTAAGGAAACTTAATCCACAAACACCAGAGGTTTATGTCCAAAAAGGAGACAGAGGAGTCCTTTCTGGCAATATTTGAATAAAGGAAGAGCCCACGGGGCATTCCCCTGGGATCTCTCAAGTTTTTGGAGGACGCAGCCTCCTTTCTATCCTAATTTCCCAGCCCCATTTCCCGTCTCTCTTTCCCCTTTGGCTGAGGTACCTGATAGGCACAGACTCCCTGATACACCTGATACCAAAGATTTCCCAGAGATTTCCTTCTAATGTATAACCCTCCCTTTTAATTTTTAATTCTTAAGTAATTTAGGGGTTTTTCTTCCCCATTGTTTCATTCATCTCTCAATGTCTAATTTCGTTTATCAGCAAACCAAAAGTTTCCTTGTAAAAGCAAATCTCTTTTTCCATTCATCAATCAGTGGAATCCTTCTCATTGTTTCTTTTATCTCCCAGAGCTAGCTTTATCTACCAGCAGACCCACAGCGTGATTGTAAAGCCATATTCACTATTCCTCTCAGCCTGAATCCACATTGGATGTCTTGGCTGCCCTACTCCTCCTTTGCTTTTGCCTGCAAATGCCATTGCCTTTTCTGCCTCAACCTAAAAATACCACAGCTGTGCCAAAACCAGCCAGTGTGCCACATTCCAAAGGCAGCGTGGTCTGGAGAGGATGAATGAAGAAGAACCTTCTCCACTTACAAACTGTACCAAAGAAGCCCGAAGTGGGACTTAGCACCACTTAAAAACAACTGACACTTCAGAAGAAAATGCCAAGATTTCTGAAAGGGTAAGAAGGAGGGGAACCTTCCGAATGACTTGATGTTTCAGAAATTTTATTTAGTAACAATCCTACTCTAGAAACCTATACTGTAAACCTACTCTAGAAACCAAAACTACCCAACAATCCTACTCTAGAGTCCTACTCTAAGCTGGTTATGGAGATAAGATCTTGATTGTTACATTCTTCTTCTCCACTTCTCCTTCTTCTTCACGGAGTTGATGAGTGGTGCCAGGGTGGACGCTGGCTCCGCTGAAGTTACAAATGGATGCTGTCCACAGGGGAAAAAACAAACAAAGAACAGTGAACCATGACTTTCCAAGCTCAGTGCTTCACAGAGTCAATCAGGATTCCTCTGGGTCTGAAAAAGACCAAGAAAGAGGAGCAATGGGACCCTCTGTTCCCCAGTCATCATGTGCAGGACCTTGCCATCACAGGCAAACTTGGCCCAGAATCCCATTCATCTGTTTATTGTGATGCCTTCATCTTACTGGGATTTCTGGCCTGCCAGTGCTCTAGAAATGGTGCTCTCCTTCCCTGGGATTTGTATCTTTCAGGAACTCCAATGACTCACATAGGTCCCTATCTCTGAAAGACAGGCACTGTGCTGATTTCCACAGGGACAGTGGAAAAGCAGTGTCTACCTTTCCATGCCCTGCCCCTCCTGTGCTGGGTGGCACCTTCCTTGCCAGCAGGGCCAGCCCAGTGGCAGTGGGTCCTGCAGTTCCCTCCCTGCCACACAAGCTGGCAGTGACCCTGGGGCAGTTCCCGTCTGCTTGAGCGTGCCAGGCAGCAGATGGGGCTGGGACAAGTCCCTGCCAGTTGTCCCTGTTTGCGTGCCAGAAACCCCTGAGGGTGGGCTGGGGGACACAAACCAGGGCCCCTCAGAGGCTCACAGTGAGCCCCCCACATCCCCTCCTGCCCACAGCCAAATCTCTGACCCCTCACCCGGGACTGGCTTCCTTGAGTTCTCCCACCATCATTTGATGTCACTGTACGCTTCATTGCTCTACTTCAATTCTTTTGCCATTAGATAAAACTGAAGACCCCACCAAATTACAAATGAGGGCAAAAGAAACAGTCAGAAAACAGAGCACCTCTACTCTCAGAAAATGCAGAGAGAGGTGGAGTTATTCAGTTTTGTGAAGAACAGGCCCCAGGGAGAATTTATTGCCTCTTTCCAATACTTCAGAGTGACTTTGAAGAAAGTGGAGGGCACCTTTTTTAACAGGGCCAGTTACAATAGGATGTGGACAAATAGTTTTAAAAACAAAGGGCATCTAATCATAGTAGGTCTAAGGAAGAACTTCCTTACTTGGACCATGGTGAAACCCTGGCACAGGTTGCCCCAAGACCTTGTCGGTGCCCCATCCCTGGAATCGTTTCCAGGTCAGGTGGCAAAGGGCTCTGAGAAACCTGATCTCTGTAAAAGTGTCCCTGCTCATTGCAGGACACTTGCACCAGAGGACCTTTACAGAGCCCTGCCAGCCCAGCCCAGTCTAGGATTCTTCACCATTTTCATTTGAAGAGCACCAAGAGTGGAGGTGAGGAGGAAGGGGACTCATCTGATGCCTTGCACTCCAGTGGAACAGGAGCCCATCCCTCAGACCCTGTTTCACCTGCAGCCCCTTCACATTTTACCTGCAGGAGCTCCTTGGCAGACCAGCGCCGCGCCTCATCTCTCTGCAGGCAGCAGCTCAGGAAGTCTCGCAGGCAAGATGAAAATAGGTTGGGCTGCCACAGCTTTTGTCTGCCTCCTGTGGCTATCAGGAGTTGAGGCTAGAGAAAAAGGAAACACCAGGCTCCACCTGCTTCTTTCCCATCTGTAACTGCTCTCCCAGATCCCATTGGTTAAGCTCCACTCTGCAGTGGCAGTTTCTGCTCTGGCAGAGACCCAGAGATGACTTTCCTTTACCAACCAAAAACCCAAACCCCGATGCAGCCACAGCTTTTCCAGCATTCAGCCTATCTTGCCTTGGCAGCTGATTTCATTGACTGACCTTTAGTTAGTGGGAACTACATCATCAAAAGCACATTTCCTTCCCTGAGGATTCACACCAGGATGACAGGCTATTTGGAAGAGGGACTTTGCTGAACTAACTCTACTCTTTCCAAGGATTAGGACATTAAAGGTATCTCTGCAGTGCTTCTTGCTCCCTTAAGCACAGTTGCCATAAAACAAAACTCATCAAGCTTTTTGCTTTGTTCGTGAAAACACTGGTAATTGGAAGAAAGGGAATCCACCAGGTATTCCTCAGGTAAGAAAACAAACATTTAAATCTCAAATTCCGCACAGACACGTTAAGATGCACGCGCAAATGTACTGGGATGAAAATGCCTGCTTGGGCACACAGGAGCCACCTGCAGCTCTGTCTCTCAGCAGTCTGACAATTTCAGCTTTCCTTACGTGGAAAAGAAAAACTTTTCATGGTCAAATCAGAAGGAGAGGTTCCATCCCTGTGGTCACCCTCTGCTCATTTGCCTACTCAAGTCAATACATTAATGGTAGGCCCATCCCAGAAAGTGCCACGGAACAAACAGGAGCTTTTGGCAGGCTCTCCCCCTCACCAGGCTCTGGCTTGGTGACATGGAGAACGTGGCTTGGGCTATGAAAGAGACGCGGTCACTGAGGGTTTCAGCAACACTGCACAAGAAACAGAAGAGACTCTGTGGCCTTTCCACCCTCATGCCCAGGTTTCAGGCATGTTTCCCAGTGAGAAGACACTGCACAAGGCATTAAGTTCGTCTCTAAAAACCAGTGTGTTAGCAACTTGGTTGGGTTTGGGCTGCTTCTCTTCATTTCTGGAAATGTAACACCAGTTCTGAGAGGCTTGCATTGTGGTTTTAGGGGCATCTTCACAGACAGACAAGTGGGAACACTTGAAACCCAAAGCAAATGTTGCCTGAGAAGAGTTGGGGAGCGTTTGCCTGTGCTAAGGCTTGAGCTGTCTGGCAACCCCCTTCCATGATGTGCAGAAACATCCAACTGCTCCCCGGAACTCAGTCCCTCTGGGCCCACAGGCCTCTGGAAACACCTGATGATTCCAGCTTTTCTTCTGCTCAAGAGAAGCTGAGCTCCAGTTTCTTCAGCAAAGCCAAGGATGCTCACTTCCATGCAGCTGACAGTGTTCATGGAGCTCAGCAGGTCTTTCTGATACTCCTCAGGCCAAGGAATTACAGTGTAGATTGGCAAGACATGGGCTGAACATTTTCCAATGTGGTTCATGCAGAACCAAGTTCTAACGTGCTGACAAGCCAGAGGGAGAGAGCTCATTCTGCTTTTGCAAGATGGTATTTAGAAACATAAGACACAGACTTGGAACTATTCAAACCTCAACTTGCAGAATCCATCAACAATGGACAAAAATAACAATGGCAAGAAGCCTTGGAGTCTCCATAAAAATGCCCACCACTGTAATGATAACTCTGTGCTCGTGGCACTGAAATTGATGACCAAAGAGACTTTGCTATTATCCTCTTCAACCCAGAGGAAAATGCCAAGGTCTAAAACAGCAAACACACTCCGCTTGAGTAGAAATAATTTATGCGGCTTTCTTTCCTTTCCCCACACCACCAGAGGTCACAAAGGGGGTTTTATCCTGTCCCTCTGCAGCTGTGCTCAGCCACTGGACATGGTGGGGAGCTGGAGTCCTCACTGTCATTAGAACTGTGCAGGCCAGGGATGGCCCAGCTCCTGTGGTAAAGGAACACAGCACCGGTGTCCACTGCCCACATTGGATCCCAGCCCAGGCACCTGGCTGCAAGCTCAGCAAATTGTTACAGTAGCAAGAAACAGCCAAGTGTTTGCTGTACAATTCTAACTGCAGTCAGAGAAAAACACATCCTGAACTAATCGAGGCCACCCACACACAGGACTAAACAATGTACAGATGACTTGAAAGCCTGAAAGTTTCCAAGACCCACAGGATTTGGAAAATATGCTACAGAATGGAGGAGAGCTGTGTTTAAAATATGAAAAAGCAAGCAGAACTGCTTGGGTATTACTTTTTGGTTTCTTTCTCTTTTTCTTTTTCATTTGCTTTTTTGTTTGCTTTTGCTTTTTCCTTTTTTCTTACTTTTTCTATACAATTGAAACTGGGAAGGTCTAACCTCCAATTCAAAGGATATTTATCACATGTCTAACCTTTGCACTGAAAAATTCCTGTCCTTCAGAAACAGAGCTCCAACAGTGTTCAAAAAACCAAGTGAGAAATCTCAAGCATGGCTGTATGCCAAAATGTCAGGTTTCTGAACTGGTTAGGTTTCTGAACTGCCACTTTCCTTTCAGATCCAACCAAAACTAGAGCAGGTGCTGAAGTGCTGCAGGGACATTGTTAGAAGGGGACCTTGGTGGAAGTGGTGCCAGCAGATGGCAATGGGATTTTGTCCGGTGGAACACAGAACATGGGACAGGTGAGAAAGACAGTGGAATCAGTGAGTATTTGCACCTTACCAAGACAGGAGTGGCATTCCAGTAAGGAACTTCTCGTTCCACCATTTCAATGCCCACGATTCCAAAAGACCATATGTCCACTTTGGGGCCATATGGTTGACCTGTCAGCACTTCAGGAGCCATCCACCCAGGAATGCTGGCCACGGAGCTCTGCCTGCTCTGCTCAGGGGTGAGCTGAGCAAAGAGGCCAAAGTCAGCTGTGGAGAAAACAACAAACCATGAAAGCCAGTTCCAATTAGGAAACCAAGCAAAATAATTCCCCCCTCTTAGGCTAAGAATGTACAGTTGAATCTCCTGGAGAACTGGCTTTAGCCAAGGAACTATGGAATTGTTCCTTGGCTAAAGCTCCTAAAAACACCCAGGTTTTTTAACGCTGCTCACAGCAGTGGACTTTATTCCCCTAAAGCTTTAGATTGTAGCTCCCTCTGCCTGGAAGGGACACACAAAGAGCAAGGCCATTATTGACTTCTTGGGGTTCCTTATACCTCTGTGCTTGTTGCAAATGTGCCCTCAGCTCACAGCAGGGGTCTCTGCACTGCCACCAGCATCATTTTTGGGGAGCTGGGAGTCACTCAAAGCAGCCCCACACCCACATCCCTGGAATACTGCACCTGACCAAGAATATACTGACCCAGCTTGACAGAGCCATCGGTTCTGAGAAGGATGTTGCCACTCTTCACATCTTGGTGGATCACATGGTTTGAGTGGAGAAAATCCAGTGCTTTCAGGCACTGAGAGAGAAAAGAGAAATGGGAGGGCAGAAATTAGTGATGTCATTTCATCACACAAGAAAGGAAACAAAAAATCCAGAAGATCCCTTTTCCTGGGAATGGAGAGTAATGTCAGAACACAGTGCCATTGAGAGGAAGAGCTTGCTGCTCCAACACTTGCAGAGCAGGACCTTTCTAAGGAAAGGCATGTCAGCTTTTGAAAGAGCACCTAGCACCTGCTCTTGTAGACTGTCCCCTGCAAACCAGCCAGGATGACTCCTGCTGCACTGGACATGCTTTTACCACGCAGAGGACAAAGGAGGGGTTTTGCCAAAGAAGAAGTCCCTCCCTTTGGTGTGAAGCAGATCACTTTTGTGTGGGAGGTCGCATGACAGAGGTTTTATTGCTGGTCTCAGCACAGACTTGGAAGTATCACATCAGTCACCTTCCTGAAGGAAAAAGCTTCAGCAGGAGATAGGAGTACTGGCACTGAATACAGTGAGGGCAGGGGCACTGGCAGGCCTTTCACCTGAGATGCTTTTACCTGCCCATAGCATACCAGCAACACAGAAACAAAGCTTGGCACAGGAAATCGCTCCAGGTCTGAGCCCCTGTTTCCCAGACAATCCTGCCCAAGCCCTTGGAAACACAGATTGCTGACCTCCTGACTGATAGCTGCCATCTCATCTTCACACAGATAGGTCTTGCTGATGACATCGCTCAGAGTGCCTCCGTCCATGTACTCCATAACCAGCCAGAATTGCTTATCCACAAGGTAGCTGAAAGGAGGAAACAAGGGCATGGAGAAGAACATACATGGCTATGTTGCTGTTTGGAGAAGACAGGGGTTGATTCTTGTTTTCAGGTCCCTTTGAGACAAGGCCAGAAGAAAATGAATAGACATTGCCTCTTGGCTTTGCATTGTTTGCAATCTGCTGTCTCAAGGAGAAAGGCCCAGCTGTGATAAAGGAGATGTCTTAGATGTCCAGCAAGCAAAAAGTGCAGTTTAGTAACAGTCCAGATAAAAAACCTGTCACACATATTGCTTCTGGAAAAAAGCATTTAGGCTTCCTGGCATGCACAGAAATGGAAAACAGTGGCAACAATCCAACAGAAATCCTTGTTAGTTTATCCAGACATAAGAAGACACTTGGAAAAAATCAAGCCCCAAGTCAAAGTGGTGGCTGTGAATATAGAGGCAATTTAGTAAGATTTAGTAAAATACAACTTATCCGAGATTTTGAATTATTTTCAAATACCATTTGCCAGGGAAGACTCATGCAGACAAAATGCAATCTCTTCCCATTCACTGGCATGAAAAGAGCAATAAGAATTAGCCAATAATTACAGCTCTATTTTCTGCTACTGGCTAAAACCGGCTTTTACCTTGCATGTTTGCAATATGTGAACAAACATTCATGGCACAAAAAACCTCACCTGTCAAAACAGTTGATCAGCTGTGGATTCCTATTCATTTTCATGACCATTAGTTCATTGACTTTTAGTTCCTTCTTCCTCAGTCCTTGAAGATTCATTTTCTTTATGGCCACCTTAAATGACATTGAAAATCAGTAACTTGAGGAGCTGGTGGCACAAGACCACAATGCACATGGAGCGAGTGATTTTGCAATGACACAGCTGAGCTGTGCCAAACTGCCTGGTGATTAGGCACTGAAGTAATTAGGGACTGACATTCCAACAGCCCCTGTCAGTTGGACTGACATTCCAACTACTCCCTTGGGGCCAGTTACAGGACATGTGGGGCCACTGATGTTTTGCCTTGTCCACTTGGTAACAGTGGTGTCTCAAGTATCACCCACAAACCTCTGACCACACTCTCTGCTGCTCTTTCTAGGATTCAGAAGAAGTAATCTATGCCTTAATACTCTGTGGATACATCTTGGGCTATGGGCAGGGCTTAGGGCTTTTAGGGGTGCCTTGCAGATCTCTCCCTAGGTGCAGTTCCCAAGTGCAGCACTGCAGGTGGCTAGGGAGCTACCAGTAACTTTCAGAGGTATTTGCTGGCAGCCAGAAATGAGATTCAGGACTCTGAAGCTGTAGCCCCAAAGAGCAGTGAGGTGCCCTAAGGCACCACCTTTGTTTCAGCAATGGAGAGCGAGTGAGCGCCTCCTTCTCCGAAAGGAACCGCTGCCCTCCATGCCTTCCTTCCGGCAGCTGAGGAGGACAAAGTCCCAAATGTATTTCATGGGCTGGCCCCAGTCTGTGCTTCTTGTGCCTTTTCAGCACAGCTCTACCCAAAGCTCCAGCCACAGCTCCCACCCAGCAGAGGGAAAAGTCCCTCAAGAGCAGCAGAACCTGCAGGGGCTGATGACATTTACCTCTCCTCCTGTGGCATTGTCGAGTGCTCTACAAACATCTCCAAAAGTCCTAGAAACAAAACAGAAACAGAGAAAGGAGAGGCCATTTAGATTGTGCACTGAAAGCCAGCCCACACAGGAGATCTTTGCTGTAAATGCCTAAAACCTGCAGGATCTCTGCCAGCAGGCAGATGATGCATTTTCCTCTCAAGCACATGGGCACTGGGCCTGTCGCTGAAGCATTGGGATTTCCTGCTTCAGCTCCTAAAGACAGCTATTTTTTTAATCTTGGGTTTCACTTCCAAAACCATGTGGTTCCTATCCTGACCACTAATGATTTCCTTCAGCAAACCCATGGGAAAGAAATGTTCCTGAGAACTGCTGTTTCAAAGCTTTGATAGGGGTTAAGCTTCTCTTTAAGGCAGGCAAGTTTCTTCTTTTTTCATTAGTGGGGCAGAATGATTTAGAGACATCAAAAATGCTAAGGAAAATAACATACAGCTGTCCCAACTTGAGAGACATAGAGATCTTCCAGGTCTTTTTCCTTGATGCAGGCAAGACCTCGGCAGCATGGAGATGTCTCTGACAATGCCTTCTGAGCCCACTCACCAATTCTCAGCAGTACTGAGAGAGGGGACAATCGATCCCTAGTGTCTCAACATATTTGCAGCTGGCCTGACTTCACGCTGGATAGACAATCCACCAGAAAAACACCTGGCCCATGGTGGTGTAGAAGTGCCTGCAGTTGGACTCACCCGCTGCCAATATATTCCAGCTCAGTGTATTTCATGATGGGATTTTCCATGGGGTTCACCAATGTCCCTGAGGGAAACAAAATGCAAGATGCTGACTTTAAAGCAGAGATCCCAGCTTCCAGGAGATACAAAAGGCAGCCCCAGTGCCTGGAGCTCTGAGCCCTTTGTGGTCACCTGGGTAACAACAACAACAACCAGGCAGACAGCTCTGAGCACAGGTGGCCAGCACAGAGACTGATTTTCTACTGCAGTTCGCCTGGGGAGTCCAAAATGACCCCGTGATACCAAACTCAGGAGAAACATTTGGTATGGCTGTGCTGACACGTGCACACACTGCACTGTCCCTCAGACAAGAAATACAGCAGACGTACTCAGCAGCTCCAGGGAGTCACCCTCGGTCTCCTGTTGCTGAGCAGCAGCTGGGTCAGTGCGGGAGGTGAACAAACTGCCCTGGCTCCACTTCTCAGGTCGGGGAGCAAAGGCTCCTTTAGACAATGCTGCTGCTGCTGCTGGAGGTTTGGTGACAGAGCCCGTGGAGATCTGGGACAAGAAATGAGTTTATGTCAGAAAGGTGGCTGGCAGAGATTGCCCTGAGATCCCTTTTTGAAATGCAAGCCCATAGGAAGGTGCTGTCAGCCACATGCAGGGCTCTTAAAATGGATTACTTGGATGTCCACTTCTCAAACTGGATGGGTCAAAACCAAAGGCTAGTTCTACTCGGGTTCATGGCCAGATTCATGTTTGGTTTTCACGGATTTTCAGAAAGATGACTGCCACAGTCACCATTCCACTTCCTCTCAAGGATTCCTTTCCCCCTTCAAGGCCTGCAGACACAGTTGCAGCTCCTTGTTCAAGTGTTCTCTCCTCCCACTGTGTCTTTTTTTCCTGCACCATCTTCAGATCATGCTCAACCTGTGGCACTTCTGGTGGGGATGGTACCTGTGCCTCACTCCAAACTTGGGGCAGCTCATTGCCAGACATTTGCTGGAAGACTTTACCGTCTGCCTGGTGAGATGTCAACACTTGCACCTCAAATCAAACAGAACAAAGCAGTCAGAGACCACAGCTTGTCCCTGTAAGACAGGAGTCACTGACTCTGAGGAAAGGGAAAGAACAGATTGACAAGGGATACAGACAGCTTGTTTCAATCCTCCATCTGGATCACCATGTTCCCCTGTAAAAACGCCTCAAGACAAAAGGCTTTTCAGAAGCCCCGGGAAATGTCCTTCAGAGCAGCTGTGATACAGACCACAGCAGAATGGCACTGAGAGGCATCACCCCCCTCCCTGCTGCTCTGCCCTGGAAAGGCAACAAGGGCAGAAACCACCAGTTTGCTGACTGCAGTGGCTATCCCTCTTTCACTCACTTGATTTTCTGAAGCCTGAGGGAGGGGATTAACATTCTCTGTAATGATTTTCATTTCTTCCTCCAGCCTCTTCTCCAATGCCTTGATCCTAGCTTCAGTTTTCTGCAGCTCTTCCTGCAGGTATTCCTTGATGTTCTGTGAACAAGGGAGTGGACTCTGTTTCATGAGTGAAATGGTTGCCATTCTTTCCCTCACCTGGTTTTTCCCTCAATCTCCCCTGTGCTGATTGAGATTTATCTTTTGAATCCCACTCATGTCATCCTTGTTCCTCCTCTTCACTGCTATGATGGCACTCTGAGCTTCGGGCAGCTCTGCTTGTGGCTCTGCCTTGATGTTCTGTACACACAAGTGCAGGGCAAGTGACTGGGAGCTGCCATCAGGCTCAGCTTTTTTCCTCCTGCAGCCTCCAAATCACATTTATTCAGCCACTTCTTTCTGCTTCCCTACCCACATCTGCTTTCAGTGTAAGCCTCCTGTCCTGGTGCTGTTCTCTGCAGATTCCAAGGCTCTGTGCTTCCAGTGCCTGTGGGACTCCTGCCCTCCTCAGTCCCAAGAGCTCTGGTTTATGCCCCTCTTCCTGCCCTTTTCTCTGTCACCTGGCCACTCAGGCTTACCTGGCCATTCTCCTGTGGCTCTTCCACCTGCTGCCTGAGCTGCTCTTCCTGCTCTCGGGCTGGGAACAGCTCTGCCTGAGTCTGGCATGGCATCTCTGATGAAGCAGTCTGCTCCTGCTCTTTCTCTAGAAGGAGCTGCACAGAAAGCAAGAGAAGATGGATTTCAACTTCCCATATGACCTTTGTGAGCCAAGACTCAAAGACTGATGGGCTCACACGTTCCCAAAGCACTGTGCTGCTGCTCTGCTGGGTCATTCTCTGCCTGTGCCAGGGAGGCACAGATTCCAAAGTGACCCTGGCCCTACAATCAGGGGCCATCTGGGACTGAAGCCCCAACAGCCTCTCAGGCAGCTTAGAGGGAAGGTGTGGCATTTCTCAAGGCTCTGGTGAGGTCCTCCCTCTGCTTCTGACATGTCCTGTTTGTCTTTCAGTAGCGACTGACACCCCGCCCTGTCACATAGCTCCATCCTGGCTCTGCAGATGGATTCCTGGGTGAGCTCAATCCTTGTGAGAGACACTTCTGGAGTTCAAGTTGACTTCAGGCCTGCACCAGCGTTCCTGCCTTCCTGACATCTACACTCTTGTTAGAATCCCTGGTCATTCAAGAGATAAGGATGGGTGCAAAGATCTTCTGATGGAGGTCACAGAGCCTCTGTGGCCACCTCAGTATATGAAGGAGGACCAAGGTGTGTCTTCTCCCTCCTTTGTCAACTGAGAATTCTGACCAGCAGTAACAGAGACTCTCCAAAGACCCATTAACAAATGCACTTACACACCCCTAGGGATGCCAGTGAAGGAAACCATGTGTCATGTAATGCATGGCATGTATGACCAGAGTCAGCAAACAGCACCTAAACATGGATTTGTTCTACCTCACTTGGACAGGCAGAAAATTAAAGAATTATCTGGAGACTTCAGAGTACAAGAGACTGGAGGAGGAAAACTGCTCTGAGGAGAAATACCACCATATCTGGATGGGGAAACATCTCTGCCTGCCCAGAATTGGTCAATGGAAGGTGTCTCTAATCCTTTCCTGAAAGGGATGCTTTAGGTGAGTGTTGCACCTCCAACTGCTTTGGAGCAGAGGTGGGAAGATTCAATAATGTAAATGTTACATAGCACAGATTGATAGATAGATAGATAGATAGATAGATAGATAGATAGATAGATAGATAGATAGATAGATAGATAGATAGATAGATAGATAGATAGATAGATAGATAGACAGATATATCTCACTCTTTTAATTTCTCTTTACTGTCCTTTCTGTTGCTGCACACATCCACACTTGGTAGCCATTGCCCTGATCAGCAGGAATCCTGAGATTGCTCTCCTGTTGCTTCAATAGACCACACTCTTGGGGAATCTGTAGCCTGTAGGTCCTTATGGAATGCAATCAGACCCAGAGCATTGCACTGGGAACTGCACTCTTTGTGCATCTGTGCTGGGGCACTTTCTCCTCTTGGACTCCACCACACTGATGGTGCTGAAGTGGCTGTAATCAGAAAAGCAGCCCAGCCCCTCCCAGCTCCTCTGATCTCTAAGGACCAGCTGGAATGCAAGGGCATTGATTTCCTGCTCAATTCCCAAACACCACGCCTACTGATTCCCTGGGCTGCAAAAGGGCACAGGCACCATTAACCTGAAAGTGATGTGTAAGGCCCTACTGGCTGGCCTGGCACCAGAACAGCTCCTTCTGAACCAACCTCCTTGCCCTCAACTATGTGATCTCATGCAAAACTACAGCATCCTCCAGAAGTGACACCTTGGAAATGAAAAGTCGAGCAGACCCAGACCCGGTGCTGGAAAAAGGCAGCAAATAATAAGGAAAAGCACATTAGATGCTAGAAAAAGAGAAAAAATGCAGGGCTCCTCCTCCAAGATAATAAAAATAAAACAACAAAACCCACAGAGAAATGTCACTACCACAAGTGTCTAATATATTGGGATGCAGTGAGGGGATGCTGAAGGTCCCTCAAAGCTTCCTGTTGTCCAGGCAAAAGTTCCCCCAAAACCTCCTAGATAGCCTTGTACTCCAGCCACTTGTCCACATCCCGTGGCCTTCTCGCACACACTCCTGCCCCTCCATCACTTTCTGCTTCCCAGGGGCCCACAGCTGCACACAGCACTCCAGCTGGGGCCGCAGCACTGCCCAGCACAGGGCGAGGCTCACTGCCCTGCTCCTGCTGCCCCACTGCTGCTGACACAGGCCACGATGCCCTTGGCCTTCTTGGCCACCTGGCCGCACGCCTGCCTCATCTTCAGCTGCTCAGGATCGCCAGCCCTGCGTCCTGTTGGCCCATGCAGCTCCCCAGCCACAAAGGTGCCCATTTGACTCAGATACAGCATCTGCCACTTCTAGATCACCTTTTTTTTCTACAACCACATCATCTAAGTATACATCATACAGTTTGAGAGGAATAGTTTTGAGAGTTTTTTTTGCAGATTGAGGAGTTTTTGCAGGACAATGGCCATATTCAGCCGATGCACAATCCAGCCTGCTTAGGATAATGGACAACGGACACGTTCACAAACAGTAATGGACCTATTCAGAAAATGTGGTTTGAAAAAATACAAGAAGAAAAGTCAACTGGACTCAGCAAGTTTGTCAGTGAGAAAGTAAGGAAAAAGACAGTTCATAGTAGAAAAGAAAATTATAGCCGCTGGATTGAAAAATCAGATGATCCAATCAGAATCCCATCTTGGACGTGTGAACAGCAAAGGTTAACCAATCACGTAATAGCTAGAGACTCTTGGACAGTAGATAATCAATATGAATACAGATGTTTTAGGAATAATAAATTTGGCTTCACTGGACCATATTGGCTGTGGTATGATGTCCCTGAATGTCCGCATCCCGCACTTTTCCCCCAACAGAATAGAATTCTAAGTCACTGACTAAATTAAAATGGGCTGACTCAACTCTACAGGAAATTGCTCTTAGTTAAATATTCCACCCTATCTGCTGTCGGCAAGCAATGTTCTCTCTGCAAAACTGGCTTTGGAGTTCTTCAAAGCTCTGAGATGGAAATGACTAAATATCTATCTATGCCTCTGTTATTTTGTTGCAGGCATGAAAATCGATTTTTTTTTGGCCTTCCTAGCTGGCCCTCTACACTCTACAGCTACTGACCAAGCTCTTAGCTCACTCTACAGTTCTTAAACACCAGGAACATGAAATGTTCCTTTCTCACTCACCTCAGGATCAGCACTGCTGAATACATGCTTCAGGTGACCTGTAGTGGGCAAGGGAAAATGAACCAGATGCTGTCAGAAAACTGCCTGGGCTGCTGAATCCCACACAACAAGTCAACCCAAACAGAGATAATTTTCCATTTCACAAAATCTCTGCAGGAGACACATTTCCTTCACACAGCCAGCAAGAGATCAGAACAATGTTCTTGGTTGTGCCTACACTTGGCCCTTTTTGGCCAGTAAATACAAACATGTATTTGTATTTGCCAGTGAATACAAACATGATCAAGAAAATGTAAATTCTTCTTTAACACTCTGCTTCTCTTCTACCAAACACATAAAACTACTTTTAAAATCCTCTCCTTCAGTTTGTTGGTTTTTTTTTTTTTTTTTTTTACCTAGTGTCATCCACAAAGCTTCCCAAAATCCCCCTGAGCTCTGGAACTTCTAATTGGGAAACAGCACAGCAACAGCTCCAGGGCTCAGGAGCAGACCCTCACTGCTTTAGAGTTTGCACTTCCTTGCAAGGGAATCACTAATTTAGCACTCAGTAAAAGGTCAAGTTGGACCTTGATCAAATCCTTTCATGACAAAATTTAGAAAGGAAGAAGCTTTCCCTGAATTCTGGGAACAACTGCAAAGTTTTTAGAAGGCCATCCAAGAAGCTCTTCCAGTCTGCATTTTCAAAGCTGTCTCGCTTGTCCCAGAAAACTGCGAAATGACAGACTCTGCTGCCACAGACTCTCCCGTGGAGGGAAGAGAATCCCTGCAGGTTCCCTCGCAAATGCTGCCTCAGTGGCTACGAACACCCCCTTTTTAGCTGAGCATTTTGACAGCAGCTTCGACATCCTAATGCTCTTCCTGTTTCTATGTCAGAAACACAGGCACTAAGAAAGAGCAGGAAGACATACAAAAGCCAGGTTAGGTTACACCCTAACCTAAGTAGAAGGGAAACCTCTACTTACGTGCAAAGTGAGCCACGTAATAGATGGAGAAAGAAACGCCATATGCAGCAAAAGCTGCAGTAGCAAGATGATGAATCATTGTAGCACTGCTGAGCAAGTTTGCTGCAACAATAAAAAAACAAGGCTCCTGTCAGTGTGCAGCTGCACCCTGACAAATGCCTCAAGCAGGAAGATGCTCCTGCTCTGAGCAAGCTCTAGGGCTGCTCTGACACTCAGGCCTTCCGTGCACCAAGGTAACCTTCTGATGTCACCACGAAGACATGGCAACCATGCCCTGACATCACAAAGCAAACCCTCTATGCTGGTCTGTGAATTTATGCCAAGCAGTAACCAACCTTTCCTACAGCAAACACAAAAGAGCCTGGGAAGTTCTCCTCTGTCCTAAAGCAGCACAAATTCCCCTCATGGGTCAAACCCTGTTCTTCAGGGGATCCAAGAGTAACTCCAAGAGTGCCCCAAGTACCTACAGCCTGTACCCCAACTGAGTACTAAGATGGGATACAAGCAAAGGAAAGCAGACCAAGAAAATGGCCCGCAGCATTGCACACGTTAGAATCAGCTCTCTCTTTTAAAATTTTAAAGGTTTATTAAACCTTACCAAAGGAGTGAATAAGGAAAGATTGCAGCACTGGGAGTCTCTATGACTAGCAGCCACATGCCCATCTACAAAAAGGATGCTCTGCCTTATATACCCTTAGCTCCTCCAAAAGTTATCAGTCAGCTCTTTCTCTGCTGTCCATTGCTGGAGATTACTTTCTTACATCTTCATTGGAGGTCAGCTGGTGTTACACCCCGCCTCCTGGTTACAAGCCAGCCCTCCCCAAGTGCCCGGACTACCAAGGCTATTACAAGGGGGAGAGAAGAGGACTGTGGGAGGATATATTACAATACCATCACTACACAGTTGAACATCCACATCATATCTACTTCTAAATTGTCACAGCCAACAAATACATTACTTATCTAGAACACACAGAACCACGAGAGAAGCCACTGTTGGCAAAACAGCTGAAATCACTCCTAACAAATCTCCCCACATATTTGCACATTTCTTGGACATGCCCAGGGCTCTGTTGCATTTATATCTCTGCCTTTATTCCCTTTTGGAAGCAGTCAAACTGGCAGCATCTGCCCACCAGCAGCAGCCGCTCCAGGCTGGGAATGTGACTGGCGGTGCTGATTTCCAGAGGCTTCTGTGTCCTGGGGGAAGCCAAGGCAGGACCGGTTGAACGGTGCTGGTGCTGCTGCTGCTCTGTGCCAGAGAGCCCCGGCTGGGCAGGGCACGGTGCCCACTGTGCTGCGGGCTCTTTCTCTTGCCACAGCTGGGCACACCTGGGAACAAGGCATGGCAACTTGTGGGGAAACCAAGGGGTTTGTGGGGCTGCACTGCTCTGCACACACCCAGGACACCTGCAGCACAGAATTATAACCCTCAAACAGGTAAACCAGAGGGAAACAGCTGGACATGACTGCATTTTGACCTTTCTTACCTGCCCAACAGAAGTCTTCAAAATGATCCTTACCAAGCAGGACCTGATCCCTGCTGCCAGCTCAGGGGTAAAAAGGAGGCAATACTTGATTTCAGACCTGGGTTCATGAGGAATCCCTTCCCTAGAATCTACACAGCCAGCAATCTCACTTACTAGTTTGTATCCATGGAACTAAGACATATTTAATACTTTGCTGAAACTCACCGGCTAAATATTCCCTCAAATGAGTGGATTTACTGATTGATACTTACTGACTTATTGATATTTAAATCACTTCTCAAAACATACTGACATGAGATTACGAATTCCCTGAACGTTTCTGGTGGTCATTGCCACAGGTTATGGAGGAGACCCAGGCACAAAAGAACCTAAGATGCAACTGGGCTTGCATAGCAAATTTTTTCTATTAGTTGCAGTAGCAAATTATACTAACCAAACTCAGGATTCCTAAAAATCCACTGAGCAGGAGAAGGAGATGGAGCGTGGTGCTCGGCGGCAGGCACAGGTAGGCAGTGCACTTTCAGGACATCCCCTGGATCAAAACGGTGTGCATCTCATCCTTTCCACCCTTCCAGCCAAGAACCAGGCCTTTTATCTCCTGCTCAGGATGGAATTTCCTCCGTTACAGCATCAGCTCACACATGACCGGCGACTAAAATGAGACCAAAGAATCAAGGATTTAAGAGAACTGGAAGAGTTAAAATTTTAACAAGATTTAGTTAGGAGGAATGAGTATAACAGGAAGAGTAGAAATAATACCGGGTAGTTAATGTTTAGCAGATAAAGAGGTTAGGGCCAGGGTAATATATCACTTGTCTGTCTTTACATATTTAAAGCAGCAGGAGGAGATACGGATTTCATTGTGACAAAGAAGAGGACTGTAGCCTGCACCATGCCCTAAAAGTTCAGCTACAGCCGAGGGGCCTGAAAGCCTGCCAACAGGTCATAAGTAAAGAGGTCAAATTGAGGAAGACGTCTTGGCCTTCATCAGAAGGAGACCTTTCCCCACTTTAAAACCCAACAACCCATTGTAAGTGAAAGACTGCACAAACTTGAAGGAACTTTGGACTCAATTATAACCCATTTTAATACAATGTGAGGGAAGGCGGTGCTAGCTAATGAATATGTAGTAGGCATTTTGGGAATTATATAAATATGTAAGACTTTTTTAGGTAAGCAGAGAGCCGGAGCCCCTGATTCTTCGCACATGTCTTTAGGGGACGACTCCTTGTGTGCCTGGTGCTGTAATAAACATACCACCTTCTAACTTTAACCAGAGGCGAGTTCTATTCCACACTTCATTTGTGACCGCGGCAGGAACGCTTCTCTGCTCCAGCGAGAACAACCGGGCTGTGGAGGTCTCTGGGTGCTGCCAGGACATTCCTTTCCTGGAGGGACCTCTGCTCTTGGCTGTTCCTCGTAGGGGACAGACAAGACAGCTGGGACTGTGGATAAAGGGTATGTGTAACTGTGTATAAAGTAACCCCTAAGACATACGCAGGGGCAGGGCTGTTCATAAGTCACACAGAGATGTCCTGCGCACA